>NW_024962263.1:70567747-70667874 GCF_019238085.1 Lagopus leucura
AAAAAAAAAAAAAAAAAAAAGAAAAAAAAAAGAAAAAAAAAAGAAAAGAAAGAAAGAAGTTTTATGTTATTTTACACTATTTCAGGAGTGAGAAATGTGTTGTCACTTTCCTTTGGGATTTTGCATTTGAAATCAGTGGTTAGACTATATTATGTATAACCTACTTTCTACATGATATCTGGGGCAGATAGAGATTAATGTTGTCCATGAGACCCATGAATCCTCATAATTTGGTTACTGTTCCTTAACCAAAAGACAATTCCATAGTGGTTAGAGCCAGTTGGTTTCTGTGGGGTTCAGAACTTCTTTGCAGGTTGCTGAGATTCACAGTCTCTTTGGGAAACCCTGAGGGTCAGAGTTTATCTGCTGAGTGTGACCTTGTATCTGCTGGCCCGGACAGGGGTGATGGAAATTGCTTTCTTCCATCTCCTGTTTTGTCCTTTTGTCTTTCAAGGCCTGGTGGTGTGGAGAAGGTCAGATCTTCCATGTTCCATGAGAAAATCAAGCCAAAATGAAATTTAGTGACTGCTGCAGTTGACAATATGCAGAATGAACATTGCATTTGCTGTTTTCCCAAATATTATTTGTTAGTACTATTGCTAATTCTTGTCAAGTGCCACATTGTGCTGAGTGTCCTAAAATTAAGTAAAAAATGCCAGTCATCCTTCAGTCTTAATTTTTCAATTAAAAATCACTTTAGCTTCAAATCTTACCATTCAGCTCCCATTTCTAGGTCTCCGTTTTCGTTTTCCTCCTTGCTCCTGCATCATCCCATTTTACTGTCTCACTTCTCTTAAAATGACTGCTTGCTTCCATGCCACTAACCAGGTCCTCACCTGATTCCTTCAAGCCTCAGAGTTTACATCAATGTCTCTTTTTCTCTCCAGAAGTCATTTACTAGTTTCACCTGGAAAGAAAATACCATTTAACTGAAGCGAACCCAAATTACAAGCAAAATAGAAATAAATTTGTACCTAAGCATTTTGAGGGCATTTTGAGATTTGGATTACCTATACAGCTGGAAAATGCTGCCTTTTCTGGACAGGGTCCATTCTTCGTCTCATTTTTAACCCCCATTTTAGTCTCCATGCCCTGTCATATGACACTTAGCTTTATTTACTCAGATCGTATCCTTCACCCACACATCTAGTTGAAAACCTAAGCAAATTTTGAGAGGTACATAGAAACATTCTTTGAGGAACTATGATAAAAAATGCAGCTTTTCAAACCATTCCAGTAGGAACAGCTTCATCTTAGCCTACCTCCCTGAAGGCGATTTCTTTCCGTTTCAAGACAGAGATCCATAATGGCTCAGATTTTAAAAGAAATCTTCCAAAACAGCAAAGTCTAGTCAAAACAAAAAGCTCTGCAGGTATGTTTCCCAACAGCAAATGGGGGTGCAAATGAATATGAGTAAAAACAATAGTCTGCTTTAAATTCTCTCTAAACTTCAGATTGCTATTTGTCACTGGATTATGTTTGTTAGAATGTTGTTGAAGTTTGCTGAATATTTTCTGTACCTTTTTGCAATGAGTTCTCTTTTCTCCTAATGTATATACCATACTTAGTTTTAGTTGTTAAACTTCTTTATAAGCACAGTTTCTCAGAAATACTTAGCATTTAAAGCTTGATAAATGAAAGGGATTATATGGCAATTGCCTTCAATCTGTATATTAGGTCAGGTTTATAACATTAGAACTCCATCTAATACCATCTAATATGACGTCTGCTAACATAATGTTCGCACTTGATTACTTAATTTTCTAAAATTACTTCGATTTTTGCTTCCTGCCATATATCTCTCTATCACTTAGTGTCATTTGCTAATCACTTCTAGCCGTGCTTTCCAGAAATCTCTCATTTGAGTAACTGGTGCACCAGAAGATCTCCTTTGTGTTTTCCTGGAATGCAGTTTCTTTGCTCGATAGGAAACTTACGCAATTCTTATATTATTATGTCATTAAATAGCTTACGGAGGTTGTTCCCTGTTGTGTGTAGTACTTACTAGTACACAATGTTTAGAAAATATGGAATTCTCAACATAAAGTAATACCTCTTTTTTATTTTTCCTTCTGAACCATGACGTTAAATGCACACTAAACGTTGTGCTACGAAGAAAATGAGTAAAGGGCATCATCTGTGAGCTAATGAGCACTCAGTGAAAGCTGACAGGGTGTTTCTTGGGAACGTTCAGCTCATGAGCAAAGCTGTTTATGCAGGGTGGGAGACGTCCTAATGTTAGAGCTACATGCAATTACTAAGCATCAATTATGGCATTCGTGTGACATCTATCTTTGGAGCACGCTATATTTTGCATGCCTTCTTAGTACCTCTTCTCATTACTTGGCTGTCATTTCCCGCTACCAGTCTCTCCAAAGCAAACAGTTCCCTTGTTTCTCTTAGTGTTCAGATGTGATGAGATTTATTCCCAGCTGCCTCTGTAAGAAACTGAACTGATTCCAACCATTGCAGTTGGACTTCTTTGTTTTTGTTTTTCCTTTTCTGTAACTAATACTTAAGTATCAAAGCAATGTGCTTGTTTACGACTTGGAGTGTCCTAGTGCACAATTCCCTCAAGGTCTTCTTGAATATAAGGAAGTGCCCACGCAGGAGCATACCCAAGCACGTGCCCATGCACACACTGGCACACACAAGCTTTTGTGCTTCCAGCATAAAGCTAATTTGAATCTAAATGCAACAGTCATCACTCTAACAAATTCAAAAGCCACCCACTGAATGGATGTTTTTGTTCTGTATGTAACTTGTGCAGGGGATACCGCAAATTGCAAACAGGCTACTGAGTTGTAATATCTTTGAAAGTTGTTGCTGTGGTTGTTTCTTAAAACAATGAAAAGAACAACATCCAGACATTTACAAAGTCCGACTGGCCAGATCTACGGACAGTGCTATCTGTCTTTGGAAACAAATCATGGGAGAACATAATATTTACAAGTCTCATTTTTTGCTAGTGTAAATAATCAAACCTGGGCCGGATCCTGTTCCCAATTACTTAAATTAATTAATGACAGATGGCCAAAATCAGTCTGAAATTCAACCCTCAAGGAAGAACTCCCACAAGGCCTTTATGTAACCGTTTCCAAGGACTTAAGTGATGCTTAGACTCTATGCTGGCCCTCTGCAAAGACTAAATTTTACCCAGAATTCCTATTGCTTTGATCGCTTATATATAGCTCACATTCTTAAGTTTGCACAGCCACAAAAGATCTATGCAGAGCTAAATAGCCAGATCTTCAGCTGGCGTAAATTTATGTAACTTCATTGACCTACATGGAACAGTACCAATTTTCACTACTCTGGCTTAAAGAATCTCCATGGGATAGAGGTAAGTGCGTATGGTGGGTAAGTGGATGAAAGGCTCTTCAAATGATGAAAGACTATATTGCTCTGGAAGTGATTTAGTTAAACTGGAAAAAAGCCACTCCTTTTCCGGAATAAATCACACAGGGAGTATAATTACGCAGTAAAATTTCTTCTCATGCAGTCAAGCTTGAACTTGCCACCACATTTGTATAAGAAATGAAATGTTTCCCATCTCTCAGTGATATGCTACATTCTTATATGTTTAACACATATGTAGGTCTGAGCTCTACATGTGTACATACAAAAAGATTTGTATTCTTCTACTGAGGTGAACGGTGCTTGCAATATTCTCTCTTGCCCAAAAGGCCAAAAAAAATGAACCTGCGCTCCAAATTGCCTTGCTGCTAATGTGGAGATAGGATTTCTAGGATAATTTCAAATACAGTAAAGAAAATCTCTTATTTCCTGTTTTATCCTCTGTAGTCTACCTAATATATGTTGAACTGTTGTGTGCTTGATGTTTTCCATCCGCAAACACAGAGGTAAAGCAGGTAATTTACAGAAACGCATGATGCAGAACCATCTTACTGTGTTGTCCATTCTTCTGTTCCTATCTAAAGTCCTAGAATGTGCAAACGATTCAGTGAACTGGTGTGCTTAGTATGGCTGAGTTTTAAAAACAAGGATATTTCCCTGTCATGGGAATTCCTATCTTACTGCAAGGCTGGCTAGTGTTGAAGTAGCAATTGTTTTCTTTCCAGCTGTTGCACATCTGTATTGAAGGCTGGGGAAACTGGCGGTGGTCTGAGCCATTCAGTGTGGACAATGCAGGGACCTTTATCCGTACCATTCAGTACAAGGGCCGCACGGCTTCACTTATTATCAAGGTTCAGCAGCTCAGTGGAGTACAAAAACAAGTGAGTACTTGATCCTGTTTGGAAAAAAATAATCTGAGTAACTTAAACCATTGTTTATTCATGAATAAACCTTATTATTCCCTTCCTAAGGAGACCTGCAAAAAAGCAAGTATAACAGTATTCTGGGTACACTTAAGGAATTTTTACAACTCTTCTGTAAGAACTCATTGTCGTATGGACGTTGGCATATAAAAACTCTTAGCACCACATATTTCACGTTTCAGTAAACTTCCTTTTGAAAATTCTGACATTGGTAACTTCCACGATTTCTTGGATTTGTTAAGGTCTTGAGTTGAAGTAGTTCACTTTGTTAAGAAACTTGTTCTTTTATTCTAGAATGTAATTCAGGCCTTCGTTTTATTAAAAGAGAATGAAGTAAGAACTAAATTTGAAAATGAGTTGCTGCACAGTAACTTTTCACATCATATCTTTATATAGAGATTTGTAATAGGGCTGCAGTCATTCTGTCTGCATTGAGACAGGAGAGAGAGCATGGGATGGGCACAACATGCATATGGCAGAATGCCTCATGTTGCACAACAGAAATACAGCTGATCAGTCAAGAGCCGTGCTGAGAGTTTGCTTGTTTGTAGTTGTGGTGCAAGGCCTTGTCAGTGAAAAGCAAATGATGGTTGTAATAGAGGTACACATGGACTGCTTTTCCTTTGTGCAGCTTAGAAAAAGACAGGTGTATGTTCTGTGAGAAATAATTCATGTGTTATAGACAGAAACAATTATAAGCGTTGAGACAGCAACCATTAATGATCTGGATCTCTGCATGTCCCACTGTCCTGTGTCAGTGGAAACCTTATGTCTGAAGTATATATATCACTGTTCTATTTAGAAGGCATGTAGTTCAGAGACCATCACACTGCCCTTAAAATCAAAGCCAGAATTATGTCAGCCATGGTCAGTACTGCTGAGTTGAGATTCTTAATGCCTGATTTCTATGAAATTGCACATATATTTGGCCAATAAAAATAACATTTACCATTCACTGTCTTCAATAGTGCTTGGGAAAATGTAACAGAATGAAAACGCTAAAATAGAGATTGTTTTTGTACACGTTTTCCATCTGTAATTCAATCTTGACCTTTCTTATTTCCAATTGTTTATATACGGGCTGAATATTTTTGTGTGTTTTAGATCCTAATCTGTGGAAGACAGACAGTCTGTAGTTACCTTTCAGAAAGTATCGAACTGAAGGTGGTTCAGCATTACATTAGTCAGGATGGACAGGCGGTTGTTAAAGAGCACATCAACTGCCTTGCAGCCAAGCAGAAGCTGCCTTCCTATGTCCTAGAAGATGACGAGCTCACTGAACTCAGTGTGAAGGCCACAGGAGATGAAGACTGGTCCCAGGATGTATGTCTGAGTTCTAAACATACAGAACACAGCACCGTCATTCAGGTATGTCTGGCATTAAATGCTTAATTAAACTTTAAAAATGTCTGTGAGAACTAAGAACTTTAAACTTAACTTTTAATGAAATGTTCACAATGATCAGCTTAGAATAATTTTAATGAAATACTGCTGATATATCTGCATGCAGGTACCATCCTCAAAGAGTTTGATTACATATGTGTGGTGCACAATTCTGACTTTAGAGCCCAGCTCTCAAGTGCAGCAGCGAATAGTAAGTAATGCCTCTTTAATCTCAGTGTTGACAACTTATACGTCATATGATTAATTAAGGGCAGAATGACCCACTGAAAAGACTTATTAATAGCTTGTTTCAATAGATGTAATTCTGAAATAAGGTAAGAATAAAAGTGTTGGTTTTTTTTTTTCCCTTTTTGTAGATTGTTTTCAGCCCTCTTTTCATTGTAAGGAGCCATCTTCCAGACCCAATTATCATACATTTAGAGAAAAGGAGTCTAGGATTGAATGAAATACAAGTGGTTCCAGGGAAAGGACAGGAGAAAGCACTGCAAAATATAGAACCTGATCTTACACATCACCTGACATTTCAAGCCAGGTAAAATATGCACTTTCCTTGAAAATGATTCATTTGTATTGAAACGAAGAAACCATTTACTCTTTAACTTCTAGTGCAGTATTTTAAAGAGTACAGAGTATGCAAAGGAGATACAAGAGAACAAGTGTGTGTGACCTGGAGTAATATAATAAGAAATAATACATTTAATATCACTGTACTGAATGTGCTGGCATTTGTTTGCTTAAACTATCCACATTTTTGTGTTTTGGGGAAATAAAAAAATCCTAAATTCTCTTGGACTATTTGTTGAGAGTGCTCTTCAATTCCTGGGGTCTTAGACAGAAATGTTATTAAAGTGTAATAACAAATTCATGCATATCTGTGTATGCTCAGCAACTTGTTGAACATTGTTGCTTAATTCATCCACAATTACTTTGAGAGTATTCCTCCTGCAGAATCCACTTGGAAAGCTTCATGAAAGAAAATGTTAATGCTGTTAATACTTGATCTTGTTCTGTGAATGACCAAATCTGTTTTCAATGACAGGGAGGAAGATGATCCTTCAGAGTGTGCAGTCCCTATCTCAAGTACGCTTATTAAACAGATAGCAACTAAATCCCATCCAGGTGGCAATGTCAACCAGATCCTGTCCGAGTTTTATGGCACTGCTAATCCTCGTCAGCCTGCTTGGCCATATAACAAGAAGGATTCAGACAGGTAGTTTTTTGCTAAACGTACTTCATGGTCATTGCATTGACTTTTCAAATAAAGAGATCTTTTACAAGATAAAATGGTTAATTGAAATAAAGCGTCTAGGAAGCTAACTAAAACTTTACCATCCATATCATTAAATACAAAGGTATCACTTACTGCTAAATATCTCCCTTATTCACAGATTGTTGGAGGCTGGGAAAATGTACTAGCAGTGCATTGGTATCTGCCAGCTGTCTTCTCAGGGTTTTGTATACGTCTGTTACTAACCAGTACAAGAGTCAGAATACTAGGCTGGAAGATCTTTGATCTTTATCTAAATAGGTTATTCTTTTCATCTGTTTTTACCATAAAACTTTGCTAAAGAAATTTAAAACAACTAAACCTAACAGTGGAACTCAGTAAGTGTTTTGAGTCTTGACCAAGCATAAACTCTGTAGAGCTCAACTACTTAATCAAAATAAGGATTACCAAGACCCTTAAGGAACTTTCTACTCACATTAATAGATCAACCTGTGTCCTTTCAGAGTTAGGTCAGCTGTGAAAATATCATAGCTTGTCCTGGATTCCTCATTAATTAAAAATAATCTCAGTGATCAAAATTTGATGTGTATTATGTGGTCTAGCTGCGTACTGCAGTTATTGAAAGCTTGTACACTTTGTTTTTTCACTCTGTAGCCTAAGTTTCTTAAAAGTTCAAACTTACTGTGCTTTATCCTTCATTAAATTACTCCTAATGCATTTTTAGGCAACAGAATTTTCTGAACTAACTATAGATTTTATCAGTTTTGAAAAGTTTTGTGCTTCCAGCCTTCTGTAGCACCCCAACCTAAAGAAAGCCCCAGAAATATATTTACATATAACATTTTCTTTGTTATCAATAGCTTTGCATGGTGCTTGTTTGCTTAGTCAGCCTTGTGAAATCAACTTCAAGAAGACTGCATGTGATCAATGTTGAGTATGTTTTCAGTAATTACAAGATTCCTATTTTTAAGCTGCAGAAGTGGTTGCAGGCAGGAAGAACTTTCAGTTAGCCTGGGGGCTGCCCTTGATTACATTGAAAAGACTGCATCCGTTCAAGGACTAAATAAATGAAACTTTTTTTGTGTGTGTGTGTGAATGCAACTTTTTTTTTGCTGCAGCTATAGAGGTTGTTTATTCAGGATCTGTGTTCCAGCTCAGAAACAGCAGAAAAAAGAGATGAAAGGAAAATAAATAAGTAGATAAATTTGATTTTATGCCGTCAGAAGTCACAGCTTTAGCTATAAAAAATAACAGCAATTCTAGGGCATTCGTTTAATTGACAAAATTTAGTTTGAGCTTATGCTGTTATTAATAGGTCTTTATAGCCTACAAGAGGCTCACTCTGACAGCATAACTGTATGTTCCAGAGTGATTAGGTAAGAGGAGACTGTTTCTTTATTTCAAAAAGACAAGATCTTGAAAATGAAATGAAAATGATTGCATATTTTAAAGCCATTATTTGTTCCTTTCTCTTTATCATTTTGTTTATTTGCTTCCAAACAGCAGTGAGCAGCTCTCCCAGTGGGACAGTCCAATGCGAGTAAAGCTGTCAGTGTGGAAACCATGTGTTAAAACTCTGCTGATAGAACTCCTGCCCTGGGCTTTGCTTATCAATCAGTCCAAGTGGGACCTCTGGCTCTTTGAAGGAGAGAAGATAGTGCTTCAAGTGCCTACTGGGAAAGTAATGATTCCCCCCAACTTCGAGGTAACTGCCATTTGAGTCAGAAGACATAGTAGTTCTCCATGTAGCAGCCCAAGTAAATTACTCCAAAGCTCAAGTAAAGACTTTGGGCACTGCTCTGCAGGTCTAACTGCATCCTGCATTATTAGCTTATCTCTTAGGGGATGTGTTGACCACAGTAGCACAGCTGACAGCCTCTAAGGGATATTTCATCGTTGAGTGGTTTAGGCTGAGGTGTTTCATAGCTCATGTAGTACCAGGAGAGGTTTGGTAACAAGACAGGGTGAAAGACAAATGAGGACAGTTCTTCAGAACATCTTCCTTCTTGAATTTAGGGATTTATCTAATGGATCTTCTCATATACCTTAGCTTCATCATGCATTTGCTTTTTTACCACAGTCCTAATATTGTTTATTTTTGAAAGAATTAAGATAATTCAACAGACCAATTTGTCAGTTCCAGCAGGACAATTTGATACTTCCTGCTTATTTTGCCATTCTTTTTTTCCCCATGAATGTCTGTTAAGAAACAAAGGGTCTGCTGATTAACACATCTCAGTGGACCCTACAGTCTCAATTTCACTGGGTGGGTCAGTTTCATATCCACATTGTGGTTTCATTATCCTTCTGCTGCTTAGAAAGAATTGGAAAAAGGCAGGGAATGACAGTGAACTGTATACTGAAAACAATGTTTAAGTGTAGAAGAAATGCATGGAATTACCAACCAGTGATAGCTGGTCTTTTTTTACTTACAGGAAGCTTTCCAGGTTGGAATCTACTGGGCAAACACTAATACCGTGCACAAATCAGTGGCAATCAAACTGGTTCATGATGTGACCTCCCCAAAATGGAAGGATGCTGAGAATGGGGAAGTGGTAACATTGGATGAAGAAGGTTTTGTTGAAGCTGAAATAAAACTTGGTGCTTTTCCAGGTCATCAAAAGGTTAGGAGAAAATTATAATGATTTATAGCTTTATCATTTAATTTAAAAAATCATCAAATGTATGCAGCACTAAAGCTTGTCCCCAATTATGTTAATACATGTAGAACATAATGAGAATGTAAATAATGTAAGAAGTATAACTTAAAGCGTTAGTAAGAAATAATCTGCCCAGCTCATCAAGGTGATACAAGACTATCTGGAAATAATTAATTATCATTCTTGTTTGAACATGCAACTTAGAAGCATGTGATATGGCTCCATTTACAAAGTGCGTGAATGTAGAAAGGATTTCCATAGTTAAGAAAATGGCAGTTCAGACACTATATTTCAGTGTTTCCTGCTCTTATTTATGACTTCATCAACATCATCATCATCATTATCTTACAGTTGTGCCAGTTCTGCATTTCTTCTATGGTTCGACAAGGTATACAAATTCTACAAATTGAAGATAAGACAACAGTAATCAATGATACATCATATCAAATCTATTACAGACCACAGCTTTGTATGTCCAAACCGTACTCAGGAGAAGAGGTAAAGTGCCATTTTTGTTTGTCACCTATTTTACAGGCGTCTTTAGGTTTGTATAGTCGTAACTGCGTACAGAATAACTTGAACAGAAGTCATTAGATGTAATAATTATAGATTATGGTATATCACTTCAGTTTAAAATAGAGAATCCTGGGCAAATATAACCGCAGTAATTAACTGTGATCAAACTTTGTGCAAAGCAGGAGATTCTTGCACATTACACAATTAGTTCTGCCTGTCCTCCATCTGTTCAGACACTAATGGCCATTTCTGCGAAATAAGCAGCGTAATCCGTAGTAGCTGTTGAAACTGCTCTATGAATTTTTACTGAATTTGCATGTAAAAGAGGTACATTGGCCTGGCAGGCTGAAAAGTTTTGGGAATATTCCAACGGGGCTGCAGACCTCGGGACGTGCCCAAGGTTTATGTATTTCAGCAAACTGCATCAAATTGTGAATATCAGCTTTCTAATAATTGCTCAGTAGATTTAAGAACTAGCTCACAGGAACCAAAACATATGCACGGTCAACAATTTATATAAATTTACTGAAGATTATATTCATAACAGAATATATGGAAAGAATTCTCAGAGTCAAACAGGAAAGGAGTTGGCAGATCAACATATTTTTAAAGTACCCTATTTATGTGTTGTTTTATTTCTGCCTTATTTTTCTTTACATTAGTGTCTATGTTTATGCATTGTGCATTGGGTGACAGTCTTACAGGTAATTTAAGGGGAACTGGAAGAATGCTAAGGCTGGACTACACCACTAGTTTTAAGTCTATCAATGGATTTTCTTCTCACACTTGTTTTACAGCGATGTAACTGTTGCTTTTGGCTGAGTTCTTTTGTGCAGCTGAGAATGGACTATAGATAACTGTGCTCAGTTAAACTGCTTATAACCGAAGACAGAATTTGGCCAAGTAGCTCTGAAAGCATGAGACTCAATATAACTGTTAGCTGTGACCCAGTGGCTACTTAAAACCATTCTATGCAAGATCAGCATGAATAAAATCCTCTTATGAGCCAGCTTGTCCCTCTGTTTTCTCTCCAGGAGTTTCACTCAGCAGACAGCACCGTGTTCAGTGTTGGGCCAGCCAGGACAAAAAGCACTGAAACTTTGACTTCCGTGCCGTGCTGGGACCTGCTGGCGGATAGTGGCCCCGTAACTTCAGGGACACCTCCAACTCAAAAGCGCGTGCTGCTGAGTTTCAGTCCAGGTGGCAGCTCTGAGTTGTGGAGCCTACCAGCTGTGATTAAACAGGAGTTTCCCAGACAGAGTGTGGCAGTGCCTATTGGGGCCAGTAGGGAAAGCGGATTTTATACCAGGTACTAAATGCTGAACGGTCATGAGTGATGAATGTTCCTTGTTGCTGTAAAGCCTCAGCTAGTAACAAATCGCAAGAGATTAATGCGGAAGTCAGAGTAACACATGCCCCCCATATGTAAAGGGAAGCCTTACTTTAATTTAAAAATTGTTATCTTTTGATGGTTTTGATGGTTTTATTGTAAATGGTTTAATGTTATGATCTTGTACAAGTTGTACGATTTTTATAAGGTATGGGCTTCTATTTATACATGCATACACAAGAAGAGAATGAAAAGCTTTCATTTGTGGTTACGGTCTTTTAATTTTTTTGTGACAAGTTTTGAAGGACAATGTAAAGTAATACCATACAAAAATGTATGGGAGGTAAAAATATATTTCAGTAAGAGAAAAACAGGATAAGTGATGCAAGTGAGAAACTATTTTAAGACTATAAGCAAGAAAATACTTCCAAGTTTTGAAAGCTTGAAATATTCGAATGTGCATTCTGCTTCCAAACAAATGCATCCAGTTAACTAAAAATAAAAGTCCAATGGCTTGTCAGAAGCCCAGATTTAATTCTCAGTCCTGATATATAAACCTATTCATTCTCTTGCTGATATAAACAAGAAATAATCTGCTGAAAGAGAAGATTGTATCAGTATAAATTATTAGCTGTATGATCTTTCTCTTGCCTAAAGTACTCGGTATCATTATGAGTACTGAAGTTCCCACACAGACTTCAGCTTAAAAAAAAAAAGTCACCAAAATGTGGAGAACACAGAAAGAATTCCTTATAATTCTGAGACAGCCATAGAGGATCTGGAGCAAATTTTGAGGGTATTTGAATTTTGAAAATCTCTACAAGGTGAAGTTGGTTTTTTTAGAAATAGTTGAAATGACGCATGCAAAAAAGAATTTGCTTAAAGATATTTTATGTATAAGTAGCTAATATATGTATATATATAATATAATATATTATGTATAAGTAGCTAAGAGTAGAACAAGGTAACTGATTTGTCATTTTGAAAATTGATGTAGTGATGATCCATAACATCAACGTTTGAAGTGCCAATAGCACTGTCGATCATTCCAGGGGAGCTAACAGTCACAGATTTATGCAATTGTTTAAAATATCTTTCATGTGTGTCAGAGAAGTATGCATGCAAATTCCTCTGGAAAATTTTTAAGATTTATGTTAAAAATTTGGGCTTACAATCTCATGTTTTTAATTTTATATAAATGTGTGCTGGCTAGGGCTCTCATCTTGCAAACACACATGTACAGTTTCACTCACAAGTAGTCTCCATGAGGTGATTTTTTCCTCTGATGCTGTGTTTCATGGTATTTCCACGTGCTCTTCTGTTTCAGTGTAATGCTTTGTGAAGACAGGTAATAGCCTATATATGTAAGTATTGGTGGAGGCATAACTTGATCATAGAGAAGATTCTAGATGGTAGTTTTGAATGTATTTGTATGTCCAGAATAATAACACATACAAGTTTTATCCAAAGCTTACACATTAAAATGTGTTTTCTTCTGTTTTAGAGCTATAACACTGACTTACCAAGAGCATCTTGGCGTGACATACCTAACACTTACAGAAGATCCAAGTCCCCGTATAATTATCCACAACAGGTGCTCAATTTCATTGCTTCTAAAAGAAAACTTCAAAGGTATGTTGTTTGCAGGAATTAAAAAGTGTACTTTTGTAGTATAAATGATTTCACTTTATCTCCAGTGCGAAGATGAATTCAGTATGTGTTTTGGTTAAAACAAGAACTTTATGCTTGCATGAAAATGAATCTCAAATCTCGTGATTCTGGAGCACACTGAAACCTGGAAGCTAATGAAATTAACCAGTAAGTAATGAGGCTGCAGGCTTTTGGGCCTCTGTGGTTCCAGCTACCGAAGTGAACTGGGTGTAGGAAGCTAGGAGACAGTGAAATTTTGTTGACATCAGTTCAGTCCCATGGAATGCTTAAATTTCCTCAGATTGGCAAATGCAACTACAAAAAAAACCCACTAGCTACAATATGTGAATGTAACAATCAGTGGAAAACCACTTATATAAATCTTAAGAGAAAGAAAAGAGAAAAAAAAAACACACAGACAACTCCAACAAATAGGAAAGTGATGTTTTTATTTCTTAGTAATATTTCAGGCAGAGTATTTTAGAAACTTCTTAGTTTGTGCGTATATAGGTTTGTTTTCATTTAATGTGGATTTTAGAAAGCCCTAATCTTATATATTTTATATATAAATATTTCAGATACACCAAAGTTTGAAGTTTACTGTAGAAAGATTCCAGCTGAATGTTCAATTCATCATGAACTTTACCATCAAGTCTCCAGCTACCCAGACTGCAAAACAAGAGATTTGTTACCCAGCATTCTTCTGAAAGTGATGTCATCTGATGATTTAGTAAATGAATGGAGTGATTTTGTGGACATCAACAATCAAGGAACACAAGTAAATCACTACAAAGTATTTCCTAATTCACAGCATAAATCTCTGTCTTTTTGACCTACATCGTACAGCGTTCCTCTAAAATTGGTGTATCCTTTATTGGCTTTGTTGTTTGCTTTTTTTTTTTTTTAAACTCTCGAGACCTCTCCTTCCTAAGCCTCTTCCTGTGGAATTTTTAGAATACAGATACGTACTTGGCAGTGACTGATTTTAAAAATAGTTAGATCAAAAATTCCAACTTGGTAGTGCTGAACTTTTTCACTTATTTTTGATCAACCTGGCAAGTCCACGGCATTCTCTGGAAAAATAAGTCCTGAAAATTTCTGGCCCCTGGAAGCAAAGAATCCCAGAAGGTCCAGGAAAATTCTTCCATTTGGTAACTTCATTACATCGTGTAGGAGTCATCGCTGTTGTTCTCCCTTGGTGTCTTCACAGAAGCTAACCATGTCTTTATAAAACAAAAACCAAAAAAATTCTTTCCTTCTGTTATTTTTCTCCTGTTTTGAGGTAAACGAAAACTTCCTTGACTGAAGTAATTCTTTTTGATGGGAATTTTTTCCATCTTTGAAGTCATTAGTTTACATGGAATCAACATAAACTGCTTGGCTCTTTGAAAGAAATACTAGTTTCAGATGTTTTCCCCGGGGACCAATCGCAAAATGCTCTTGATTATTGAGTGTTATGTTATATAGCAAGTAGTTCGGTTTCATTCAGCAAGCCACTCAAGCAATGCAAGGTTTCAAATTTCAGTCATTAATGTTATGCCAGACCAGGGTTCTTTATAAGTATCTGGCTCCTAGGAGGAATTAGATGCTAAGACAACATTTGGGGATCATTGTCTACTTGAAGAACTCTCCAAATAAAAATTGTAGCCTTCTGTTATTGAAGTTTTAGGGTATACATGTTGGGAGTCTCCCAGGATTTCTCAATCAGTCTTTCCCTTAGGAAACTGTAAATATATATAAATAATGAATCTGCTAATAGCCTTAGATTTGACTTCACATACAACTTAGTTAAGACTGAAATAACTGGTACTTTAGAGGATCTCAAGCAATTTGTACTCTTTCTATCTCAGATAGATACTTGTTAATCTTGATCCCCTCAGGAAGAAAAAATAATTAATTTACTAAAACTTAAGGTAAATATCTCTGCTATCCATTATCAGAATTATCTGAAATCAGAATTAAAATGGCCAGACTTTAAGATCCATGAGGATTTATAGAATAGCAAGGTTGTACTAGTAAGTCAGTAAATGTCCTTTTTTCCACCAATGCAGGATGGAGAATAACTTCCAGATAAGCAAAAGATTAAGCTTGATATATATAAAATAAATTATTTTATATGTAATTCTCAGAAGAATCGGATGTAATTTGATGAATGAAACTTAATAATCTGTACAATAAATAACAAAGTTAGAATCAGTTTAAGTGCTGATCCTAATGAACTTCTGAGAGCTTTTTGTTTTGTTGACTTGTTAACAACAGTAAAGACTGTTCAAGACAAGCAGCTGCTTGTTTCACTTGTATTAGCCCATCATCTTTGTGCTGTTCCCTTAGTTTGCTTTCCTTTAAATGATAGCTCCTGTCATTACATTCTTGTAAATAATTGTGTTGATTGTAGGACTAGAAGAAATCAGAAGCAAGCTTGTGTTAACAAGGACTGCTGCAAGTTTTCCAGACTTGAAAGGACTTCCTTATATTCTGGAAAAATACAAAATTTGCATGTAAATACTGCATAATTAGGCTCCAAAACAATGTCTTTTTTTTTTCTTTTTTTTTCTTTTTTTTAAACTAGATTATGTATCATAGAATCATAGCATTATAGAATGCCTTGGGTTGGAAGGGACCTCAAGGATCATCAAGCTCCAACCCTCCAGCCGCAGACAGGGCTGCTAACCTCCAGATTTAATACCAGACCAGGCTGCCCAGGGCCCCATCCAACCTGGCCTTGAACACCTCCAGGGACGGGGCATCCACAGCCTCTCTGGGCAGCCTCATCACTCTCTCTGTAAAGAACTTACCCCTGACATCCGACCTAAATCTTCCTTCCTTCAACTTAAAGCCATTTCCCTTTGTCCTGCTGTTATCTGCCCTTGTAAAGAGTATTCATTCCTAAGGACAATAGGTTCAGAATGAAAGTTGGCACATGCATAAACAAGACACAAACCTGCTGTCAAGTTCCCATTTTCCTGACTTTTTAGACCTTTAACATTTTCCAGTAGACTTTTACCATTTCTTGGTGACAGCACTTTGCATGTGAAGGTGTTCTCACAAAACCAGGCTTAAAAACAAGTTATTAAGCAAGTTGTCACGAATCCACATTACTTTTTTGGTTTTATTTCTTAAAACATTGCTGTTATGTGTTTTGCATCATGTTATCTGCTTGTATTACCAGCTCTGAGCTACGGCACTGCAAGATAATGTTAACTTAGCGTTTGTTTTCTGGAGGAGAAGGTGGGATTTTGTGGAGCTTCATAAATACGGCTTCATCATAGGTCCAAAATCTCAAATTAAAATTTTCTGTTTATTCTTTATTAATATAACTTCCTCCCTGCAAGCATGTCTTGCTTATTCCTGTAGAAGAATATTCTTATTTAAATGTATTCAATGAAAGGATGATGCGCAAATTTTGTCTAGCTATACACTCGAAATACTTACAGTTTCAGAGCTGTTATTTTCTGAACTATTGAAAACTGTTTCTTTTTTTTCCTAAACAGTATTATGAGTTGAGTAAAAGATCTCAATTAGAATTCATTAATAGGATTTACTGACATTGTGACAAAAACAGGAATTTTAGTAGCATTCAGTCTGTGTTTTAACTCCTTCCACTAGGTTGTGTTCTTGACTGGTTTTGGCTATGTTTATGTGGACATCGTCCATCAGTGTGGAACAATCATTATAACATTGGCCCCAGAGGGAAGAGCAGGACCCATCGAGATCAACCTCAACAGGTACACAAAGCAAATAAAAGATAGTAGAAGCATAGCCAGATAGCCCCAAGAAAGACAGTCAGCTTTCTAAGTGTTAACTGACTTACGGACTTCAGCTTTACTGTTTGTTTTATTTAATATTGCTACATTCTCCGCGGCGTATGTTTAGACCACATGTTATGTTTTGTATATCACGGTTAAAAAAAGACAATCTAACATCAAAAGGCAAGTTGCTTTAGGGTAAACATTACATGTCTGATACAAAAAAGAAGTCCTGAGTTGTTCATTTAAAAAAAAAAAAAAAAAAAAAAAAAAAAGCATTTCCAATCATAATTAATTTTGAGTGCGTTCATAGATTTAAAATGCATTTAACCAGATCCTGTTATCCTTAATCATATGAGCCCCTGCTAAACTGATGGGAAGCTTGATATGAAAGAGCTGTAGAAATACTTTTACACCCGATAATTAACTGCACCTGATTATAATGCTTTTTCTTAGAATGCTTCCCTCACTTTCATAACAGACCACAGCCTGGTGCTCAGCTCTGTATGATTACAACACTACCTATTTCTAACATGCACCACGCTTGGCCTCCAGCAGTGCTGCTACAATTGGAGTGGAATGTCTTGTACTGTTTTTATTTGAGCTATAATTAAGTATTAATCCCTCAGAAATTGGTCATCAGCAGTACATAATAGTTCACTTGCTAGTTAAACTTGGCAAAGAGCGCTTAACACTGGAGGGGGGGGAAGCCCTCAATGCCATCACTATAAAAATGTCGTGGTGGTTTAGTTGGAGTGCATTCTTCTTTGATAATGTGAAATGGATTATCCATAATAGTAGCCTTCAGTGGTGGCTCCAAGAAAATCCTGAAACAGCTGAGGCTGTACTTGAATTATTAGAAAATTTTATTTGTCTACTTTAATATGTGGCTATATTGAAAATTTGATAGGGCAGTACTCTGTATATAGGGAATTCCTGTCCAATCTATCCTGTTGATTGGTAAGAAAGAGAGAAAAGTGGTGTAGATCTGTAATATTCTGCTTCTTAGGAGGTCTCCTTCAATCTTTCTATCTCCTTCTATCCGGGTGATACCCATGGTGGTGATCAAGGCTGTCAGATCCCATTAATAGGACTTGATGAGGAGTTTCCCATGTTATTAAGTGCAGGTCTCCCCTAATGGCTTTTTTAAGCAAGATGCTAGCTAAACTCAATATACGTATAAAGTAACAAACTTTTTTTTCTCTCACATCCAGAAGTCAAGAGCAGAGCCTGTTCTTGAAAGTGTTTATCAGTCAGCTAAGCCTTGCTGTGTTTGATGATATCACAAATCACAAAGTGTCATCTGAACTCCTGCGGCTCACAGCAGACAACGTTTTCCTCCACATGGCTCCAACAACCAGCTACCTGAGGCCCCTGTCGCAAGAGTTCCAACAGGACACCGGGGAAGGCCTCCCACCATTTTATAGTCTGCAAGTGTATTGTGAGGACTTGCAAGTGGACAATCAGTTGTACAGCAAATCCAGTTTCCATTTTGCAGTCTTGCTGTGCCAGGGAGAGAAAAATGAGACCATGCAGTGGTCAAGAGCGAACAACCTCAGTGTATCCAACAAAGATTTGGAAAACTATAAGGAAAACTGCTTTATAAAGCTTTGCATTGCTTTTTCTGAAGAAGAGAATTTCATGTTTCATGTGAATGACCTCAGCTTTGAACTGAAACCAGCTAGGCTCTATGTGGAAGACACCTTTGTTTACTACATTAAGACTCTATTTGATACATACCTTCCAGAAAACAGAGGCACTTCGCAGTCTGTGAATACTTCTGGTACTACCCAGATACTACCCAAACAAGTGAGAGAGCATGCAAGAGCTTTAGTCAAGCCAGTGAAGTTAAGAAAATTAACAATACAGCCTGTTAATCTGCTTGTCAGCATTCATGCTTCATTAAAACTGTACATAGCTTCAGATCACACCCCTCTCTCCTTCTCCGTGTTTGAGCGAGGACCCATCTTCACCACTGCCAGGCAGCTTGTCCATGCCTTGGCCATGCATTATGCTGCTGGAGCACTTTTCAGAGCAGGTCAGTACTTTTTCATAACCTGTAATATTTTTATTAGGTGCCAGGATTCTGTAATTGTCTCTCAGGCTGAGTAATCTAAATGTTAGCCATGCAATTACTGTTTGGTAATGATACAATATTTTGAGACGTATTTCACATCCCACCATGTGACAGAAGGGAAATAAAATGGCCGAGCAGACACCAGTGAAGATTTGTAAAGCTGTGCTAAACATTAGCCAGCCGCCTGAAGGCTTTACTAAACCCTGAACACAGCATAAAAATGTATTCTAGCTGGCTTAGGTTTTGTCATTTTATGTTACAGTGCTAGACAGAATCAACTCACATTCCTCACATAAACTCCCCAAAACTACGTTTAATCAAATTATTCAGCATGTTGCTCTGCATTCAGGAGTAAATTATAGCCCTGAATGTTGTTTTGTTGTTAAAACTCCTTTTGGCTGCAGTTTATGATTAGGAATCTGTCTTTCTTCATACAGCCTTCATGCTAAACTGGCACACAGATGTTTGCTGTCCTTTGATCCAAGAACTATGAAGTTTGCTGTTACTAACTTTTTCCCAGATAGGATCAATAGTGAGCAATTAATCTGGGAGGTTAGCAGGTACATTCTGTTTCCTGTAAATATTAGTTTATAAATATAAATCTATAAATGATGAAGTTATTTGGTATGTAAATTCTCCTGGTGTGCAGCAGATTTTGTACCTTAAAGATGAAGAACCTCTTCATGACCTCCATGATCACACACAAGTCACATATTCCATACTGAAAGTCTGGGTTTATTTCCCTGCGTATTGATTTTCTGAAAATCTGAGGTATACATCTGTACTTGCAGGAATAGCTGTGACCTGATCTCTGTGCACAGTTACCAGAAATGTATGCATGCATTTCAAGCATCTATAAACAAAAATAGTGAGCTGCTGATCTGGTATTTCACTTTGTTTGTACCCAGTTTGTACAGCTGATTATGACAACTGCTTGTACAGTTGCACACCATAACGTCATGTGTGGATTCAGTATTTCCATACATAGTTGCTTGCAAAATTTGCAGGTTTTGCTTTTTGCTACTTGTTTGGATTTGTTTTACGGTCAAATCCCATAGTACAAAAGGGGAGATCTAGTTTCTTGCTAATTAGGAGTGAAACTGTGGCCAGTAGTAGTCCCCAGTGTGAATGTCTGCCCACAAGTGGATGGGAGTGGTGCTACCAGTGGTGATAGACTGCAGCAGGAAATTGGGGTTATACTGGCTTTTCATCTGCAACATCCCAGGTGAGGCACATGTGCTAGTTACAGATTCCTGAGCCTGGTCTTGGTGTTTCCTCCTGCAGAACTCTTGCAGAGTGCAGCAGTGCACAGGCCACCCCTTGCTTTGGGCTCATGACAGCCTGAAATCGAAGAGATTTAAATACTAAGAAATAAGGTTTGCTTCAGGGTAATGCCTGTTCAGGAAAGCACTTAAGCTTATATTTAGTTATTAATTAAATCCCTCTCACCATTAAAACTAATGTGTATTTTGAAAGGAGTTACCATGATTAGAATGGTGGCTTTCGTGTGTAAGTGTCTGCTCGATGAGACAAAGCAACTGCTTTATTGCAAAGGGTTTGTCAAGCTTGTCATAAGGCTGACTGTGTCAACAAAATTAAAAAGAAAGAAAAATTCCAGTAGAAAGCACCATATAGTCTGCAGACTGAATCCTTTCCTCACTCTCAGGTGAATTACAGGTCTTGGATTGGATTCTTGTGGAAGAGGGCTTGCTCTGCTACATTTAAACCATGTTAATCTTCTGCAAGATGAGGGGATGTTTGGCACCCTTCTGCTTACCACTGTCCCATGCGTAAATTGTTGTAGCATCTGCACAAACAGCATTCTCACAAAGATGTGTGCCTCTACTCCCTGTGAGATACAGTCCTGTTTTACCTCCATGTGTGTGCAAGACCATTGCCACTGTGGGGCACGATTGGCCCCACAGTCTCTTAATGGGAATGTATTAGGCCGCACCATGTGCTACAAAGGAGCAGTCAGGTTCAGGGTCTGGTAGGCAACGAATGGGACTGAAGAGCTCTACTCAAACATGCTGATTAGAATCATAGAATCATGGAATGGCTTAGGTTGGAAGGGATCTCAAAGATCATCTAGTTCCAACCCACCTGCCCCACTGACAAGCATTGCTTGTCTTAATTTAGTGCAACTTGCAATGGAAATCTCCCATCTATTCTAATTAAGTTAGCTTATATTTAAAAGTTATTAAAAATCTGTTTGAAAATATTACTTCTATCAACCACATCTAGCCCTATAATTGCCTACAAAGGAAATGCAGTGACTTTTTCCTAACGCAGTCATAATTTTTCCATATTACTGGATATAATTACTAAGCATACTTTGGGAATTGGTAGCCTAACATGACACTGTATGTTTGCAGAGCAACACAAAACTTGTGAATTGAGCAATTAGTCCCAATTCATCATTTTTTGTTCCCAACTTACTCCACTCCTCTTCCCCGGGTTGTGTTGTGCATGCTTACAATGGATAGCCATGACTTTTGCTCTCACTGCTGACCAAGGAGGGCCACTGCAAACTACACTGCTCTCCCGGGGCACTGCTTTCGCTGCTTCCCAAAACTGACAGCCCGCAGGCTGGGACCAGGTATAACAACCCATCCCCGCAACACCAGGCAGCCCCTCAGCTTTGCAATCAAGCAGTTTCACTCCTGGTTTTATTATGGCTTTCCTGGAATTCTGGCTGGCCAAGCAGGTGTGTGGAACTGGCGTGGGGGTGCTGCTCAGCTGTTGCAGGCATTACCTCGCTGTGTCCTGCAGCTCCCTCCTATCACTTCGCACCATCCCATCACTGCTTTGAGTGACAGGTGAGCAGTCAGGCACTGCTGTCCTGTCAAGCCTGCCTCAGCCAGAGGGATCAAGCTGCAACAGTGTCACCTTGGAGTATGAAGCAACTGCTTCAGGAATGCCAAAAAGCATTTAAAAATAATGAGATGCATCTGGCTGTAAGGGATTATTGCAACATTATTGATCAGAAAAAGCAGAAAGAGCATCTTTTCCATCCGTACATGCCTCCCCGCCCCTCCAGCTTTTCATCACTTCACACAGTGGCAAGCATAATTTGTTAAAAATATGACACGGAGGGAGTAGCAGGCCCGGCCTGCAGCGCTGGCTTCCTCTGCGTCCCCAGCGGCGTGGGCTGCCAGTGGGACGGGATGCTGCTGGGCCGGCGAGCCTGAGAGCTCGGGGCCACTCCGCTCGTCCGGCTGCCAGCAGTTCTTGTTTTTTGTTTTCATAGCACATCCCACCCACTCCCTTATGTCCAAAGCGATTCCCACTTTTTATGCTGCTTGTACTGGAGCTCTCAACCTGCCAGGGCTGAAATGTGGGACAGATTCAACAAGAATAATAGATTTTCCGGGAGCTTAGAATGATAGTATGAGATTAATTCATTTCATATGAGTAACATTTTCTCTTCTGTTGAGTTTCATGATTCAGCCTTCCACAGGAGTGACTGGGAGGGGTTACTAGCAAACAAGGAAAGCATCTGGATAGCAGGAGTGTGCGGTGACGGGATGGGAATGAGGAGGGCAGTGCAGATCAAGGGCCCTCGGCGGGAGAGCAGGAGGCGATTCTGTCTGTCCATCAGCCGTCTGTCCCCATCGTGCCTCATGTGGCTCTGACAGTGCTAGCTTGAAATTCTTGATGCTGAGGCTCAAAGAGCGGGCAGTTCCCGTTTCATGTTTATTGCCGTCTTTGAATCACTCTCTCTGGACCACCAAAAAAAAAATTTTGTAGCAATATTTCCCTAATAAATTCGCTGCCAGCCAGCCTGAGAAAGACAGGACCTGCAAGCAGCTTTCCAGCAAGGCTCGCACAGATTGCTGCATGCTTGGCCATTCAGCAAGCTGCTGGCAACCTTGCATTTATATAGGAAACCAGATCCGCAGATATCTCTCATGGGATATGCGTAGGGAATACTCCCCTATGAGTAACCTAATCAGCATGTAGATGTCATTGCTGTTTACACAACTGTACTGAGAAAAAGACATTTCTCTGGCTTTCACGATGCTTTGAAAGAAACTGATCAGCTTAGAAAAGTTGGGGTGGATTTAAAATAACTTCTTAAGCACTTGTCAAAAATCTGCATCCCCTTTCCTAACACTCCATCAAGCAATTGACCTCCACACTCCTGTAACGCAGAACACTGAATCAGTGTAAACTCGCTGTCACAATTCTATCACATGAGGATGTGAAATCACGACACTGCCTTTACAGCGTATGGAACTGACCGAGCAATCTGAACTTTCAGTGCCGTCCCTCTGTAGCTGTGAGAATCCAGCATCCACCTCCCTAACACACTTTTAGCAGAAATACGGGAAGCTCCTGGAAGGAAGTCATTCTAAAGCTATTTGCAAGTTTGCCAAAAGGATTTCTTTGATTTACGAAGTATGAAAGATTGCCATTTTTGAATTCGTAGTGGATGAGTTATTTCCCGTGTTTTGCTCAAAGGAAGTTCATAATGCGATGAATTCTAGTGTGAAAAAGAGAATTAAGGAATAACCTTTTCACAACTGCTGCTTCTGCAGTTTCTGCAGGCATAACATTTGTCTTGTTTCTCCACACAGGCTGGGTTGTTGGATCTCTGGAAATCCTTGGGAGCCCAGCTAGTCTGGTGAGAAGCATAGGGAACGGCATAGCTGATTTCTTTAGGCTCCCATACGAAGGGCTGACCAGAGGCCCGGGAGCATTTGTCAGTGGTGTTTCCAGAGGAACAACATCATTTGTAAAACACATTTCCAAAGGTAATTCTTCTACTCTGACTCTCCTACTGCTGCTTTGTTGTCATGCACTGTTAAAGAATGTGTTAAAATTTTAAACAATATTGCTTGCAGCTTTATTTGGCTTGCTAGGCTGCAGCGAAATGCTGGGAGGGTAGCAAAGCTCATATATAACATCTTATGTATTAAACAGATCACTGCTTAACTACGGTGCGTAAGAATGTTTCAGAAACTTCAGAATTTTAAACCTCCCACTGGGAAACCCAGCTTGGCTCAGCCAGTATTTCATGTGATAACTTCAGAAATATCGAAGGTGTTCTGCACTTCTGCTAACCATCAGAAATCCTACACTGTGTTGCCTCATCGTATTTATTATTTCTTTAAAAGAAAGAAAGAAAAAAAAAAAAAAGTAGATACAGTTGTCATAACTGTGTAAGTATGCGGATGGGTTTTGACAGAAGGGCAGAGCTGGATTTAAAACACAAGCAGCTTTTGTTTTGCAAAGTCTGTCTAAACAGTGCCATCGCGTGGCTTTGGGCAGCCGGCAGAGATGGCTGCAGCTGCTTGCTGGTGAGTCAGGCTCGCTCAGGAGACGTCCTTGCGGGCTCATTCTGTACGTATTTGTTTGCCTTCCCATCGCCCCCACTCTATTTAGGTTAGACTTATAGAAGTGCGGGACCTAGGGAGGGATGTTCGGATGAGTTGCTTTTCCCACTGGCTGGGCAAACCTGGTGAAGGCTAATGTAAAAGGCGTGATGTGGACCGTAGAAGCAGCGTGGTGATGCTTCACAAATAGTAAAGAATGTTACACATGGGCAACTTTTCAATTGACTTTGCTGTTCTGCTCGTAAGCACAGTATTTCAGCGAGGCAGCGAACAACTCCGTGTTTTAAATTAAAGCATTTTGATCCAGACCCAAATGTATATCTCCATGTATTTAGGTACACTGACGTCAATTACCAATCTGGCAACAAGTCTTGCTCGGAATATGGATAGGCTGTCGCTGGATGAGGAACATTACAACAGACAAGAAGAATGGAGAAGGCAGCTTCCAGAGAATCTGGGAGAAGGACTGAGACAAGGGCTCTCTCGTTTAGGCATTAGCCTTCTAGGTAACGTACCACTAAATATCAAGTTGAGTGATAATACTGTTTTCTGATTTGCTCATAAGCCTTTTCTACGGGTGTGTTATAATTGCAACGTCTGCTGTTTTTCTGTGAAATAGTCACACTGTGTGTGTAGGAGATATCATTTGTTTTTATCAAGGTTTAGTGACTTCGGTGTGTGATTTTTGCTGATAAAATAATTGCAGATACCAAACAAATTTGGACTCGCTTTCTTTGTGAAATATTTGCATCAGAACCTGATGTAAATCTCAGAAAAAAATAATATTCTGCCTTGGGCAGGGTGACTTGTAACTAAGTCAGCACAAAGACGTCATCACGCTGGTGTTTACTTTTCAGTGAGTTATAGGAATGCCTTCCGAAGCTGATTGTTTTTGATGCACTGTAGATATCGGGAATTCTCAGACTTGTTTGAAAACGACTTGAACTGAGCACAGATGTGAAGTAAGCTTTGGTGAGGAATTCTGCTTTTACGGAGAGACCCAGATCATCCCGATTCAGTGTAACTGTGTTAATCAAGCAGCCAAGTGGTTTGATTAGAAGTGAAGATTGCCCCAGCCTTTTCAAAATAGTGCCTAAAAATTTGAAGACTAACCCGTATTAGAAAAGCCTCTGACAGGGGTTTTGCAGTACGGGGCTGGATTTTCTATGTTCCTTCTATTTGTCACACAGCAGAGGAATGCAGTGTTGTATTGTTTGGCAGACTTCCTCAGTGCGTCTTAAGGAGTATGAATCCCTTAGAGATCAAAGTGACCAAAAGCAGTCCAGTGCAAAAGGTTAGAAGAGCTGAAGCTTGAAGGGATTTGTCCTCTTTCCTAATCTTCAGTAGTGTACACAACTTCTAAATTTGCAACCGCAACCCTGAAAGCCCCAAAGAGGAAGTGGTAAAAATGTTACAAGTTTGGGTTAAGTTACTGGAAATTGTTTTAAGCAATAAGGTTAGATGATGTGAAGCACTGTCATTTGATAATGCCTGTAAACTGGAAAGCGAGTGTCCTGGGAGAACTGTGCATGAAGGAGAAATTTTGTATATTAGTGGCTACTTCCCCAATAGCAAGCTGTTACTGGTGTTGCAAATCAAAGGCAGTTCAGAGGAGATTTTATTTTTCCTTCTTGTTTTATTGGGCTAAGGGCAGTCAGGTTGAGAAGGTGGATGAAAGATTATACTTTCAGAAGCACCATGACAGCCTGGTGTATGTGAGCTGGTGAAATGGTTTGGTGATCGTGGCTCAGTTATTAATAAGGCAGGAAGATAATGTGGTGGCTGTCCCCTTCGCCAACACACCAAAGCTCTTCAGAGCTAAAAGTGTAAGCCCAAACTGCAGAGCACAACCTATAAGTTTGGCTATATTAATGTAAAAGTTTCTGCTGTTCAGGAAAGCCGGGAAGCTGTGAAAACGCATTCACAAATGTGCTATTCTGGTATAACGTGTTCCTGTGCACAAGGCTTTGGTTGTTTGCAGGAGGACATCCGAGTTTAGGAAATCAAGATTTACAATTCCAGTGTCTCTAATTTTCCTAAGAAATCAAACTTCTTATTAGAAACTTAGAACTGCATGTCAGCATTTTAAGAGAGCTCCTTTTTAAGCCAGGACCCTGCTCCTACTCCCACTGTTCCTATTTAGAAAGTCCTCACTGCTAAATACGTTTTCTTTTAGCAATGCAAGCAACTAAGCATTCAAAAAAATAACAAGGGTTACTGCATAACTACAGAATGGCAATTATGGGACCTGTCACTGAGGGAGGAGTCAGAAATATTTGAATGAATTTGTAATTTAAACTTGATTTTTTAAAAGACTGTATTCTCTCTGTACACAGCAGCACTCCTCTAAATGGCATCGAGACCTCAGTTATACTTAGACCTACGTTTCAGTTTTTACGAATGCATTAGAAAGCTGTTTCTGACCATTTTGTTTAATGAATGCTATGCCTTCCCTCCAAAAACAGTTGTAGGCAAAGGGAGCTGCTGCTGTGCTGCTTCCTTTCACCGTGTTCCGAGTAAACATGAAAATGCTCACTGCAAAAAGACAACCAGGTTCTTTGTGCATAAGGAAACAAATTGGAGCTGCTCTGTTATATTCCTTCGCAAGCACGAAGAGTTCAGATCAGTACAGGAATGCAGAGAGCAAGACCCCCTGAACTGTAATTTCTATGACATTATAATTGTAACATGGAGAAGTGTAAAAAAGATTTATAGGAGAGTCAGAGTGCTGTTGCGTTTGCAAAAACCATCTGACTCATGCGAGCAGCTTAAAGAACTGCAAATGCAAATTTCATGCCTAGGCACTGACATGTAAGAGCACTTGGCTCACTGATACATTGTGGTATCCACACAGAACGAAGAGCTGCTTTTCTGATTTTTCCAAAAGTCTGGCTCATGGTGACCCCAATTCTGCAAAGCTCTTAAGCATGTGCTTAAGAGCTTTGCTGAATCGGGGCCAAAATTATGTACTCTTGTCTCCTCCTCAGTGCAAGTTGTTCCCAGTGGTACATTCTTAAGTGCTTTGTCCTGTCTCGTTTTAAATGACTCAAGCACTGTCAGGGTGTTGTTTGATTTGATTGTTATCTTTGGCTGGCTGTCTTCTTCGCTAGTTTGGGGGAGACTGCTGGGTCATTTTAGTCACATTCGTACATTAAAAGAAGCAAAAGCTCATGACACGTGTTGGGTTTTTTCCTACTATACGATCAGACAAAAATACAGTGAAATCGTACATAAAATGTTTAGATGACAGGCACTCCCCACCAAGGAATTATCTTTTGTATTTTGCTTGACAGGGTCAAGCTTAAAATAATAAGCCAAGTGTAAAAGAGAATGTTGAAACGATGGGCCTTATTTTCAGCTACTGGTCCTAGTGAAAGTAACGTGGTGAAGTGGCGCCATAAGAAAGTCAGTCATTTCTGAATAACTGAAAAGGTGATAAGTATTAGAAAAGAAAAACATTATTCACAATTTCAAAAGTGCTATTGAATGCTATTCACTTTTTAGGGAAGTAAATTCAGGTTTCTGTTATGAAGGGATGTTGTTGCTCTTACAGTGCCACGATCACCGAATCGAGGCTGCTTGACGTCTGCCTATCTACAAACTGAATTGTGAGAGCCACTAACCCTGCAAGTCTTGCTATTCCACACACCAGTTGTACATATACATGAACGTGAGCCAACGTGAGGTGCACTTTATTTTAGCTGTATTTCCATGTGATGTTATTTTCAGTATGACAGACTTGTGGCAACCCAGAAGGACAATTGCAAAAAGAGAAGGAGCAGAAACACTTTCAGTTTTGGTAGCTTCCAGCCTTGTGGCAGGGCACGGCCAGTTTCTCCTGGTGAGGGACTGGGAATATTTCCAATTATTCCTTGGTCTGAGTTTGTTGCAAGGAAACTGAGCTTTGCTAAATTCTGTGAATTCTGTGAGCCATGTTTTTGCTACATTTACCAAATAATGTTTGTCAATCTGGGCAGGAACCAGTTACTGTCAGTAATCAAATTCGTCTTGAAGTAGTGCAGTGATATACTCTGAAATTTTGTAGTTATCGAAGTATCTCTTTTATGCTTACTGAGCAACATGTATTAACTAGAGTGCACCCCAGCTGATGCTTAGCAGATGTTACGGTGCTGCTGGAACTTCTTTGGTCCAGTAATGGAAGAATATGTTTTTGTTTTGTTGCTTTGGTGTTTAATTTTATTGAGGTTTTCTTTATACAGGCATAATGTGTGTGTACATATGTGGACATGCATATAAAATTGAATGCCTAGGGTAAGGAAGGGAAGAAGAATGGGGAACTGTTTCATAAAAGATAACAATAAAAATAAAAAATAAGAATTGGAAAAAAAAGAAAGAATGAGTGAGAAACATTACAGAGAAAGGGCAGGGACAACAGGAGGACATTAGAACTGCCTTCAGACTGTGAGGGTGAGACTGGGAAAGGAGGAACCATGGCATGTACCTCATGCTCTGCCTCCCTCGCACCCAACAGCAGCAAATGGGGAGAGACAGTCTGATGTAAGTCTGTCCAGCACGATGCTTCTTCCACTGACTTCACATTAGAAAAGGAGAAGCCCCATGGATACCACAGGACATCTGCTTCACCATTTCTGGAGCAAGGAAAGGCACTGAACCTCGTGTGTGTGTTACTGCTGTCTCACTGCTGTTGGGGTTTGAGGTTGTTCAGCCTTCAATTTATATATTTTTTTTCCTTTTCTCACACAAGATGTGTGCAGGAAAGTTGCTGCACAGACCTGACTTCCCCACACACAAATGGTGGGACTTGCCACTCTTTATGTTAAAGGAACACAGTTGTAGTTTGTTACGTGATTTGTGGAAGTGACCACAGCACATGAATGAGTTGTCAGTGTGTTGTGGTTTGAGGTAAGAGACTACGAAGGGTGAGCAGAGAAGGAGGAGAATACTGTTGGCTGTACTTCTTGCAGGTAGGAAGACACAGCTTGCAAAAGGGTTTGAGTGCAGTGGCACCACAGATGAGCTCAGAATGTATGTAAATGGCTGAATAGCAGAAGGTGTGGAAGTACTAAACAACAGGCTAATTAAGCTGTATATTATTTTGGGTACTGTATAAATAATCTTATATAACACAGTCACAGCAGTTTCCATTCTGTTTCCTTGTCCTCTGGGCCTAATTCCAGCTGAGAAGTGCCTGGAGCATACCACAGGTCCTTTGGAGTAGGCTCTTATTTATTATTACCTTATAACATTGCTCAAGTGTATTGCAGTAAATAATTTACTAGTGCTAGGACTTAGGTGGATTACGTTTAATAAGGCAATAACTTCTGTTCTGTTGCTGTGGGTGACCTCGATAGATGGGGTGAAGGAGGTCACAGGGTAATGTAATACTGCAACTTAGCAGAACACCAAGTATTGTTTCATCTCTTCCAATGCAACCCACTTATACAAAAGAAAAGACTGGACAAACAATTCCAATTGTGCAATGCGGTGTTGGATATTATTTTAGACAAACAGCAGGAGCAGCTGGTAAGTGAAACTGAATTGAATTGAAAATTGTTATCACTTCCATGACTTAAAATTAAAGAGCTTTCATGACCTTTGTAAATGAAGAAGAGTAAATCAGCTGAACCCTGAACTTCGGCAAGTGATCTCAATAATAACAGAATATTGTATTAAAAGCAGAGCAGTATTTTCTGGGGAAATAGTATACATTGATCAGCAAATGATGCACATACAGAAATTGGAAGTGATACCTCTAAGAAGACAGGGAAGCTTTTACGGGGGATGCAAGTTGCATGAATTGCCGATGGATAGTATTCCAGGGGCAGGGATCTGGGAAAATGTGTGCTGCTTCTCCTCCTCATCTTTATTTGGGCAGAACACCAGTGTACAGATATTAGTTCATGTTGTTCAAAGTCAGCAACTTCTTCGTTTATCCAGTAACAGTAACTGAAACCATCTGAACACTGGTTAGCGGCTAGCTGACTAGCGTGTGTCATGCTGGTAAACATATGGGGCCAAATAACTCTGCTGTGCTTGTTAGAATCTGCGGAATCATGTCTGCATTTGCTTCCACATACAAAGCAATATCTTCAGAGGTGCTTTGTCGCAGTAGTAATGCCCAGTTCCCAAGGTGAGATGCTGTCCTGTCCTTTGATATTTGGTTTGATATTAAGAGCTACCCAAGGAGCCCACAAACTTGCTTTTCACTGAGCAAAGAACATTGGATCAGGCAAACCATCATTCAACTGATGTCACTTTGTCCAATCGTATTCTTAGTGATTTCCAAATAGCTTATCTATCAAAATTACAATAACTAGAGACATGTCTGTAGTTAAGTGGCTCAAGTAAACTAAAGATCAAAGAAATGTACCACCTCGCATACCTGTTTACATTTAGGAAGATTTAAGTTGGAGTTCTCTGTTGATACTAAAAGCTGGGAAGGTCACTGTGTCACTTGTAAAAGTTTGACCCATGCACATTAAAGTAAAATATGATCGTTTTCACAAAAAAGTAACAAAAAGTCTCAAAGTCTAATTCTGCTAATCTTAGTAATATATCACAAGTTGCATTAGCTTATGAACATTTCTGGCAGTGGAAGAGGATATAAAAATGATCTATTGAATACAGGCAGTTTTTATTCTCATGAAGTCTATCTCAGGCTTATGTGAAAATCTCATTTCCATGAGAACTAAAGTCTTCAAAAAATGGGTGGATTTTATTCCAAGCCCAGCATTTTCAGAATTGCTACACAGAATGAGCTAAATTGTACCAACTCAGCGGAAGCCTTTAGAGAAAGTAGTGGGATGGTGAAAATATATTTTCACATTAAGTGATCTGAACGTTTGAAAAAGTAAAATACCTCAAAACATTAAGAGAATATTTAACTTAAACTGAAGCTGAAGTATTTTTCAGTTAATTGGTTGCATGCTAAATAGCTGTGTAAGGTGGGTGGAGTACCATCTGAAATCCAAACAGCGTTCAGTTGCAGTGACACGATTGCTTCTTCTGGGATATTAATCTCCACTAACTTCTGGGGACTCTTGTTTTTTCAGGTGCAATTGCTGGCATTGTAGATCAGCCGATGCAGAATTTTCAGAGAGAGTCTGAGAGCCAAGCATCAGCAGGGCATAAAGCCAAAGGTGTTATCTCTGGTGTGGGAAAAGGCATTATGGGTGTCTTTACAAAGCCAATTGGAGGTGCAGCTGAACTTGTCTCCCAAACAGGATATGGTGAGTTTCTCTGTTTCCACCGTCTCCCTTTCAATTTTCATGAACAGATCTTTGAAATGCTCTTCAGATACAACTGGCTACATCTAATTACTCAGCTTGAAAGCTTAGAGAAGGAGTTAGAAGTGCCACATCTGTATAGTTACAAAAGTTGTACTCATTTCCTTAAAAAATCAAGTTGTGCTTCTCTCTTGTATTGCCGATCAGTCCTGTAAGGCCACAGAAACACAGAATGCAGAAAGCATGAAGTAATTGTTGGAATACACTGGGATTAGTTACAGAAACATATGTGCTTACAAAAGAGTTATTTACGTAAATGTAATCGAGCAACACTATGTCCAATTACAGCTTTATTTTGCGATTGCTTTGATACAGCAAGGCAAGAGTTGGGTTATCTCTATACAGAGAGAGTTATGTTCTTGGAAGAATTTCCCCTTTATTTTGGAGAACCGTGAGAAGACAGCCCTGTTTTTAGGCACGCGGGTAACTTTTAACTGCCAGAGGTGGGCTGTTAGGCAAGACTTAGCAGCAGTCACGTTGAATGCTCTCACATTGAATGGTAGATGTTTCTGGACCACCAAGAACTGTCAAAGAAGAAAACACCAAAACGCACTGAGTTCTTTGCATCCGGTATCATGAAATGAAAGCTGCTGGTCTGGATGTTTAAAAAGAGGTGGACTGTGGGGGGCAATTGGGGAAGAAAGGCAGGGAGATCTGTTGATACAAGGACAATGTGTCATTAATATTGCTTCACTATATGGGATAAATCTTGAAGATTTAGCTTTTAGCCACTAGCCACATTTTTATTTGTGATGTGTTACTTAGAATGCACGTAATTCTCCTAGAGCTCAAGTTCAGGACATTGTTTCCACACTTCCTATTACATTTAGAACTCATTCCTTGAAGTAATCTATTGAAAGGAATAATTAAATATCTAATTACTGTAATTCTTTAAAATAATTGCCTTAACTTTATCTGCCTTGTAGGAGTATTAAGAATACCCATTGCCCTGAAATGCACATCCAATAACTGTAAAGCCCACATCAGTAAAATCAAAACTCGTGTCTGTTATCATCTCACACTTGTGTCCTTTTTGTTGACTGTGGAATTATTCTTTTTAGACTCAGAGCAGTCTTTATCAAGAAACTTGTAACAGTGGAAGGACACTTCTCATTGCAGATATGGTACACAACACATCATGTTTTCCATGAGCATGTGACAGAAGGAGTTAGCCAGGAAAAAACATCAAAACTGTATCAATAATAGCTGACAGTGCGTGAGAGGAAAACACAAGAGTTCAAGTAACTCTTACCCACAACTGGATTGGAAGTGGGACCGTGCCTCTTGGGGGGGACCAAGGGGTGGGGGACCACACAGAAATAAACACATGTTCTCTCTTTCTCCATCTGTAAATAACATTTTCACTCACATAATGCTGAGAACCTCAGTAAGCCAACTGTTACAACTGGGATGCTGCTTTTAAGTATTACCATCAACATGTGTGTTAAAAATTAAAGGGTTTTCTCAGTGCTGATGTTTTGTTTAAATTATTATCCATTGTGTAAAAAGGAATCTCTAAGTTATTGACACCCTTATGCAAAAAAATGCCTTTTGCTTCAATAGAATGCTTAATTAGCCCCCAAAAAAACCCCAACTTTGTTTACTCAAAGAGTAACTTTGCTTTAAAACTTATGACTACTGCTTACTGCTTAGCCTACTTCCTGTCTTTCTTATTAAAATTTTTAGAACTAGTTAATTTGTGAATGTTTGGCAACCCTCTAATTCTCTTTCTGGTGACTGTACCTCATTTTTAAAAGACCACAAGCCCTCTGAAAGCATACATACTGTATCATCTTCAGCTTTGGATAGCCTATGTAGAACCCTCTTAAACTGCTTCTTCTAGTCTCCATTCTGTGTAAGATTAAGAAGCATTCACAATAAACCAGATGCACTGGGAGATTTCATAAATGTATATGGATCTATGCTTAACAGACTAAGATTAAGTGACTGAACATACAGGACCTAGGCAAGCTTTCCTTCAAATTTGTACCGATTGTGGCACGTACATGGAAGTATTTTAATATTAACGAAGAAAATTAACAACAGTCTTTATTTTTTATACATAAACTATAAGAGGTATGTCCGATCCTTCTCTGGAATGATGGCTCTCAGGAGCATTATGTTTCTCTTAATTGCAAATGTATGGCAAATTTTTAGACCATGCGGTGTTTTGGTTTGTTGTTTTTTCTTTGAATCTTGCTAATGCAAGATCACGGGGGTTAAGTGCACAACTCTTGCATTGTAGTATTTAATGAATTATCTTCCAGAGATGTGACATCACTTTGGATCTGCACTGCTTTATGAACTGCTTTTAACAGATGACATCACTACAACATGTAACTGTTCTGTAGCAAACAACTACTAAAAACCTTAAATTCTCTTACCACAGGTATTTTGCATGGAGCTGGACTTTCTCAGCTTCCCAAGCAGCGCTCTCATCCAAATGATCAACAAGTTGAGCGGGCTCCAAATAGCCACGTCAAATATGTCTGGTAAAATTATTTAGACACTTTCTCATTTTTACATCCACGTTGTTTATTAATAGGCTCTGGCCTGTGGTCAAGTCAACAGGCTGCTTCCCTAGGAAAGGCTGAGTTATGGCAGTTTGTTTAGGAACATTAAACACAAAGGTAGTGCATAGAAACCCAATCTGCAAATGATGGGCTGCTGATCTGCTTCCAGCTTTGGAACTACAGAGCTGATCTTTATTTAATGGCATTCAGTGAGCTCTTATTTATCATTGCGCTGAGCCCAAGAAAAATACTGCACATCTCCAGAAACAGCTGTTAGTGAAGATAGCTTTATTTTCTATGCTGAATTTGTAAGCCGCTTCTCAGGGTAATTTTTCTATTAGGATGGGAAATAGGCTGACCTAGCATGGTTATTAGGCCAACTTTGTATTGAATGATTAGGGAGTTTTGATAAATAACATTTTCACATTTATCCACTAAATCTTGAGTCTTACATTGTTCAGTAATGGAGATTTGGAACGTATTCCGTGGCTTATTTTCTATTTGTAGATGATAGCTACAGGCTTAAGAGCATTAGTGATCAAAAGAAGTCCTTGAGGGTCCAGTGCCTAACACTGACTACTTCTTTTTTTTTCTTTGATAACGCAGGAAAATGCTGCAGTCTCTAGGGAAACCAGAGGTTCATATGGCCTTAGATGTCATGATTGTGAGTGGGTCAGGCCAGCAGCATGACGGCTGCTTGCTGCTCACCTCCGAGGTGCTCTTTGTGGTCAGTATCAGCGAAGACACGCAGCAGCAGGCCTTCCCCGTGACCGAAATCGATTGTCTGGAGGACGATCAGCAAAAAGACCTGCTGAAGGTGCAACTGAAACAACAGAGAGTGCCGTGCGATTTGGAGGTAAAGGCTGAGTGATGTTTTCAGTCAAAGATAAAGTCACAGTGGTGGTGATGCTTTTGGCAGCGGGCACACTCAGCTTTGGGTTGAGAGACCAGAGGTTTAAGTGCCAAACCAGGGCACCCGTTGTTTTCACACACCTCATCATTGACTGTTGCCCTTTGGATAAAATGGACTTGGCTCTTCTGTTTGATTTAGTATCTGTGACAGCGATTTCCTGAGGGAAAAATAAGAGGAAGTGTAGGTTATTGGCAAGCACCACCTGGTTTCTGAAGAAGTTCTCATGCCTAGCTGCAGATATGTGAGGTGCTTGTTTGCCAGTTAGTTGTGCCTACAAAGTCACAGCGAGAACAGCTCCTTTCGTCATTCTGTGAATTCTGTTTTAACAGTTCAGTAATGCTTGATGCATCCTCCTTTCAGTGTGTTTCTTATCTTCCCACTTTCAGGAAAGTGCTTTTTCTTGGCTGCTAGCTGTGTTCAGTTCTTTAGTTATTCCTTCTTCTGCGAATGCTATCTTTAAAAAAGACCAGTTCTCTTGCTGAGATTGGAGGCACCAAGTGTTTGCCAGAAAGAGCATAAATTCTTCATCTTCCTATTGAAAGATCTCTAGGCCATTTGAATACTGAGGTTTTGGATGAATTATCATATTTTAATGGTAGAAGAATGGTATATTTTTACACTTTCGGGAAACAATGTTTATTGTATTAAATTCTCAAGTGGAATCACATGATTCTATGATTTCAAAAGCAAACATATATGTCCTGATTCTTGTTTTTTATAAAAGTATGTCAGGTAGTTAATACACTGCCACACCAGGAATTTCTGTTTCAAAAATGCAAAAAGAATATACGTAAAATAACAGTTAGTATGAGGTGTGCCAAAAGTAAGAGAGGCTTCAGTGTGCTCAGCGAAATCCAAACTTTGCTGGTCACCAAAGAATTTTGCCATTGATTCCAGCAGAACAAGGACTTCATCTGTGTCATGACAATACTTGGAATTCTTATGAAAGGCTTTTGAAATGCTGAATTCTCTATTTATGTTTATTGTCTTTCCAGTAATGTCAGTCTCACAGAGTGCTGTTGACTGAACTTGCCCTTTTGCATCACAGTGTTCCTTGAGGCATTACTTAAATTTGATGCAAGTGGCCAGAGCTCCACTTTTCTGTCCCTGAACACTGTGTGGTTGCTGGAGGCACCCATTCTACTGAATCCAGACCATCCTTCTCAGTCCAGAACTACTGTCCTGGAGGGAAGTTGATTTGTTGCCCCTCAGATTATTGATGCACTCAATTTAACCTAATCCTAACTTTAGCAACAGGCTGTATTGTTTTAATTGGGTTGTAGTAGCCGTGGCGGCTCTTGTCTTTATATTTGGTTATTCATGGGGTGAGGAGTAGGCTGCTGCTCTGTTGGGGGGATTGTCCAAAGATTGCTACAAGATGGTGATGCCTGCCTAGGAGGAGGAAAGGCAAAGGATTGGGAGTAATTCTAGTCCCTATAGCTGCTGCAGCTGGCACTATGTAGGACTGCTAGGCCAAGAGGCTCATGTAAATGCTCCGCTCTACATGACGTGCACAGAATCCAACATTCCTACGTACACATGCTATTACACACCATTGAGTGACCTGCCTCGGAGAGGTACTGGACCAAGTACATGTTTCTTTCTTTAGCTGTGGATAAAAATACAGGACCTTCTACTCCAGTGGCATAGCAATGCCAGGAGCTGTAAGCCTTGAGCAACCCAGCCTCTGTGTACGCAGTGTCTTCTGCTGACACAGACTGAGAGTGCAGTGAAGGGCAATGAAAATGTACGGCATGATAAAAGCAGCGAAGAGTGCGTGTGCCCCAGAAGTGGAGCAAAGTCAATTCTGTAGAGCACGTGACGACTTGGTGAAGACCAACGTTTTTTGCTGAAAAATGCCCAGTTAGGTCTTCCAAAATATTATGGTTTGTGTGTGTATCTTATTGTCCACCCAAAATAATTGCCAGAAGTTTTGTTTCAGCTCTGCCCAAAACAGTTTCTCCCTTTGCCTCTCCTCAGCTTCTTGGAACTATTAGGAAACAAAACATTCTACAGCTGTAATCACCAGAGATGTTATAGAGCATATTTTGCCTCTTTCAGCAGTCGGTGTGCCTGATGGCTTGTTCGCCTCCACAGATATAACTTAATCCATCTGGCTAGGAATAACCTGGATGGAATCTTGAAAACTTTGGCACTGACAACATTGTTATTGAAAGGGAAGCATTAATTGTGCTTGCATTGTCTTCCAAAGTAATTGAGACACTGCATGCTTCCAGACAGGCATCAAACTCTCTAAGAGCCTCCAATTCCAACTGCTGTTGATACAGTTCATTGCAGGCAGCAAAAATCGAAGGGCACTGGAATTTCAGATATTCCAGGATTTCTTTCTGATGTTCTGCAACAGGGTTTTCACATATGCTACCTGTATCATACTTGGAGCTGAAAAACACTCCGTGGATTGTTAAAGAAGTTGTGAGAAGAAAAAAAAACCCTGAAATAACAGACCTTTTTACTCACTCTGCGTGCACAAAGCAGACCATAGTTGTTACACACACATCTGGACCACTACAACAAATATGCTGTAGCTACTGTAGATTTAGAACTGCTGTAGGATTATTCTTTATAAATCGTAGTTGGAGGAATTTTAGGAAAAAAATTAAAGTTCTTAACTCAGAAAATGTGACCATCTAACCTTAAAGGTCGTGTGGTGTTTAAGATTCATCTAGCAGGTGCACTAAGCAACCCTTGTTCAAGTTTTGATTGGTTGAATGGTTTGGTTATTAACATTGCAGATTCTCAAAACAGTTGGTTAAGGAACTTAGTGACAGTGCTGGATCCCATTTAGGGGAGAAAAAAAAAGTTGAATAGCAGCAATTCCAAGTTTTTCTTGTTGTCTTGACAATATAAGCTAAATGGTAACTGGCTGGGCAAGCAGACAGTTACAGATGAGATCATCTGGAAGCAGGTAGGATCCCAGATACTCTGGCCAAGTACAGTTAATATTTCCTCCTGAATAATTATGCTGTATTTGTGGGATGTGGCCTAGGTCTGAATGAATCAAAGAATCACAGACCAGTTTGGGTTGGAAGGGAGCTAGTTCCCAGCCATGGGCACAGAAATACATCTCATCAGACCAGGCTGCCCAGGGCCCTGTCCAACCCAGCCTAGGACACCTCTAGGGACAGGCATCCACAGCTTCTCTGGGCAGCCTGTGCCAGCACCTCACCACCCTCATTGCGAAGAATTTCTTCCTTACATCTCATTGAAAATCTAGCTTCTTTTGTGAGGTTTGCTCCAAAAGTTATGCCTCCTATTTTATTATATTCAGCCATGACATCAGGGCAGATATTGGTGGTATGGCAGCAGAGGGGTGGTCTGACAAAATGGTGCCTGACTTGGAAGTGCCTATGGAGCAAAGGTGTAGAATTGAATCCCTTCATGCAGAAAAAATGGCACCCTTTGACATTCATTGAGGGTCCTATGAATAATGGGTTCACCCAATTAGGTGAGTTGAATGCCAACACTATTTCCACCTGCTTTGACAACTTTTGTCTTTTGGTCAACGTGGAGTCAGAACTATAGTCTAGTTTGCATAGGTGCTGCTTCAGCATATGTCTCTCCTTTCAACTGGTAAAACAGATGGACTGCTGAGGTGCTTTTTCTGTAATGACAGACTGAAGCCATCATTCAGACATTCTCCATTGTTTGCCATGTATCTATCTGCTGCAGCAGCAGTCTGCCTTACGATTTTTTTCCCTCTCCCTTTAAGGAGAGTGTAGAGGAAACCACGTTTTCCTCTGCCCATTTCTTCATTTCCATTGTTTCTATGCACAGGCTCCAACTTTGAGCTTCTGAGTTTGTTTGAGAGCCTGCTTCCTTTAGCATTTTTGTGGTGATGATTGAAAACAGGAGCGTTTCTGCTTGATGAGCAGTAAATTCTTCTCCAAAGGCATAGTTTTGTTTTTTTGGTTTTGTTTTTGTTTTTTAAAAAAGGCAAGGGACTGTTTTGATTTGAATGTGACAGCTGTCACTATCTATGAATCATATTAATTATTTTTTCAAATAAGCAATGGTTTGTTTTAAATGAGCCCTGCAGTCCAAAGATGTGACAAGATATTGATCCTGGCTGTTAAACAGAATCCAATGGCACTGCTTGAAAATACCATCGAGGCATGTGTAAAACTTCCTGAAAGACAGGCTGAAGGCAGTAGTCTTTGAATCCTCAGCATGAAATCCAACAAAGAAAGACATTTTAAACCCTGTAGAAATGAAAATGGTCAGCAGTTCTCCAACTGTAATTAAGAAAGCATCAAAACCTATCCCTAGGATAGTGTCTGCCTTTCTGTTATTTTCACTTTTTGGAAATAAGTTCTATTCTGAATTACTTTGATAATGACAACACTGTAGCATCCATGGTAATATTTCTGAAATACTTTTTTTTTTTTTTCAACTAAGTCAGCTAGCTGGTGCCTGCTTGCATGTTCTCCCTTCTCAGTCTAGTCACAGTCATCTTCAATTTCTTTCTCTTCAGAGAAAAAAAAGGACACAGCAGATTCTTCCAGGGCCAGATTTGCCCATGGCTTTTCATCTAATACTTAACCTGACTGAAACCACATGGTAGATGCCACCTTTCTGTTGGCAGCCTTGGCTTTAGCTAGAGGTGCATCACTGTGACCTTCTTACTAGAACCTTGAACCTCAACATATTTCAGCCTACAAAAAGGGATTTCTTCAGAGTAGTCTCTCCAGATCACCTAGGAGAAGACACTTTGCATGAGGAGTTCTCCATAAATAACATGCCCAAACCACTTTTAGTGAAAATCTTTTCCAAAAAATTCTGTAATTCTATGGATGCTTCTTTGGTTACCAGAGGCTGATGGATGTATCCGGTCATACCTGGGAGGCAGCTTCTAGTTCTTACTCTGAATCGAGTGAGTGAAAGACTTAAACTTACTCAGTTTCCCAGAAATGACTGTGGGTTTTCAAACATTGTACTTTGTGAGAAAGTGTGAAAGTTTTGCTAATCAGAACTGCTGTCTATCTGATAAACACTCCTGGGAGCTACTGGTGTTTTTCTAATAGGGCTTCAGGTATTTTTTCCTGTCTGCAAAGAGCTGGTCCATTGTAAAGATCTTCTCTTGAGCTAGGTGTGTTGGGTCCATCCCTGAAAATCTCCAAAGATTCTGCTTAGACTTTTCTATGGTGGAGCTAGAGCTTCTCAGGCAGAACTATTCAGAATAGCAAAGAGTAGGCCACCAGTCATCCAGGGACAGGAGGAATCTGCTGATTAAAACATCCATGAAACTACTGTAAGAGAGACCCTAGGGAAAAAGATTTTTAACTAGAGAAAATGATGTGGAAGTTACTGTCTTCACGACTAAGTACAGTCACTGTCAATTACTCAGTAATGCCTTTATGTTATCTTATTTCAGGCAGACGGAGTTAGAGAGAGACTGTCAGAACAGCAGTACAACCGCCTCGTGGAGTACGTCACAAAGACATCGTACCACCTCACCCCCAGCACCGCCACAGTGCCAGCGCCGCAAGCCGTGGCTGCCGAGCACCTTCCAACTGTAACCAAAACATATAACTACGTGGTTGATCCCCATTTTGCCCAAGTATTCATTAGCAAGTTCATAATGGTAAAAAATAAAGCCCTGAGGAAAGGATTTTATTAATAAATACTAGTAGTATCTTACCATTTTGACATAACACTTCCTATGCTGTAATGTGTCAAGGAAAGATGCATATAATTTTTGAGGAAGTAGGAGATAATGACCAGGTTAAGCTTTTCTAATCGTGACAGCATTCCTGCGCTGTAGCCAAGATGCTGGTGCTGGAAGGAAGGTGTTCTAGCAAATAAATAAAGTGAAAGGGAAAAGCCCTGGACTATATAGTTCGATCAAAATCCTTTTTCTTTCAATAACCACAAATCGGGGACTAAGGAAAAATTGCATGCATGGAGACATTTTTGCCACACAAAACATATGTATCAATACATACTATATCATATTTTAGGGTCTGCCAGTTTCTGTTGTAAACCAGGTTTATAACTCAGCTGTAAAAACTTGCTCAAGGCTGAGCCTTTCCCCCCACACATGCACTGCCCCCAGCACGCACATCCTAAGGCAAAACATTTTCCCCCACTAAATCTGAAAAACCCAGCGTGGCTGTTTTAAGTTACTTAGTGACAGCTGGGTTTTAGCACCACTTTAACCTTAGAATAGCTTCCTTTATTTGACTGAAGTTTTGCAGGACATTAGTCCTTAATGTAAACTAGTGCCTTTGTGTGGTTTGGAGAACAAAACATGAACTACAGCATGAATTTATTTTTAAAACCGTCTGTATACAGAAACTTTATTTCATCCACCATCAGATTTTCAGAACTTTCAATGTATATATGACACTGTGCGTTGTCTGGTCATTAGCTGGAAGCCAGTAACATGCAGTTCAAAAATTTATGAACCAGAGCTTAGCCTCCTTGAAATCAGCTAAGAACCTATGAGTTCCTAACATAGATGTGCAGGTGCTAAATGCAGCCTTGGTGGATCTTCCTTACTGCTGATCTGACACCACTACACATAGTACCAGTTTACTTAATCCCTATTTTATGCTTATCACCTTTGAAGTGATAAAAATAGGGATACTTAAAAATAACAACCTTTCAGACATTATCTGTACTGAGGAAAATGAGATTTTTTTTTCATTTTGGTCCGAAAGTAAGGACCCACAGGTTCCAATTACAGTAATTAATAGTTAACGATGCCATTGCAGTACACTTTTAAACACATGAAAACAAATGAGCTTTCTAAGTAAGTGCTGAAGTTTTACAGTTTGTAGTAGAGAAGGAATCATTCTGGGCACAGTTAATTATTTTATAAACCAAATCTGTGTAGAGCAGCTTTATTTTTCTAAAGAAAAGATCTTACTTGGCTTTCAAATGTGCTTGTGACTTGTCTCCTCTTCTCTACATACTCACAGACATTCATTTTGTCTCAGGATTCCTGAACGTGGCCAGAATTAGAGGCAAGAACTGGAATAAAATCTGATCAACAGTTAGAGCAAATAGATACATGTTTGTTATTTAATACTTTCTATGCATACCGGATATGACCAAATGCACAGTACCTACGAATGGAGTACTGGCAGTGTTTTTCTCATGAGGTCTTGTTAAATGTGATTTCTAAAAGCCGTTTCTCTCGTGTACTGAAAGACAGAAGCCTGAGTTGTCCTTTCTGAATGTGAAATAAGCCCGTTCCTTATCAACATTTCATACAGTGCTTTAATAATTTTGTCTTTGTTTTAATATCGTTATTTAAAAAATGAATGTATATACACACACTTCATTCCTGAATATTTTGTGGAGATAGTTTAATACTTCTAATTTTGCATATTGATGCATAAATTGTAATATAGAGATTGTTTAAAGATAAATAAAGCTCTTCCTATAATAGTTGTTTCTGTGAGTTACTTGGCCATTCCGTTACAAGTGAAAGAACAGTCACTGTGTAGAACAATAATGATAAAGAAACACAAGCTTCACGTAGACCCCATTAGATTCCTGTTGGTCCCTGGCCTTTGTCATACACCAAAAAAACACAACAGATCCTGACAATGCTTTGGAAGTAAAGAGCTGCTCATTACCTTGCCAAAACATGTGCTGAAATGTTTTACAGTTTTGTGACTGGCTGAATCAAAACAGCATTGCAGTCCCCATTTGAATTAGAGCAATCTGTTCATCTTACATGTGGCACAGAACCCGGCCGAGAGGACACAACCACACCTGTGAAGGATGAGGGATGGCAGCAGCTCAATTCCTAAAACTTTGTAGATTGCAGCCATTGTTTACGCTCTGTTTGTGTTTTCTCCAGAATTATACTGTCTTGGAATAAACACTTGCTTAAATTATGCTCTTCTTCAGTGAAGTAAGTGAGCATCTTTACTGCATTAGGCAGGTTCCTTCTCCCCCTTCTGACCGCATGTATGGAAACATGTGCGGAGATGGCATATAAATCAGCCTCTCCTACATATGAGCTGTGTGAACTATGAAAACAAAGTTGTCCAAAGAGCAGCTGCCTGTACTTAGCTGCTAAAGCACTCCAATGTGTACCCTTAAAGCATAGCTACTTTCATAATGCTCTTTAGACCTGGAGAGCTCACAACTTCAAATCTATCTTTTTTAGTTTGCTTCCAGAACAATCAATCATTCCTCAAACACTCAAGAAAAAAGCAAGCCAGCCAAAAACTCAGAGGCATAGTCACTTATAGATGGTAAGATCTTTCCCAAAGTAGTTTAGATCAAACAATCCCTTTTTATATATTGTTTCACTTAAAAATATATATTAAAAAAAAAACACCCTTTACAGACAGTTGGAGGTGGCCTTAGGGCAGAGCAGCTGTACATCTCCTGTGAACACTGTGCCAGACCATCACAGACAGCTGAGTAGGGTCTTGCTCACACAGGCCTTCATTGTATCACACTAGGTCCCAACTGTTTGTTAAGAAAGATGCAACTTAACTTTAGAGAAGAACCACATGAAAAACTGATGGCGTGGTGCTGATAGCAGAGCAGGTTAGCCCTTCTGCCTACCTCATAATAGCGAGCCCCAGCCTTGCCCTCCTGTCCCAGTCAAGAGGAAAGGAATAGCTTGGCTGGCATTGCAGGCTGAAAGGAAGTACTCATTTTTGTGAAAACATAATAATAGCATTATAAAGAAAGCAACACACACTTAACTTATGCACTGATGACTCCTGCAAACAAAGCAGAGCTCACCTTTCCTTCTTGTTGAACACATTTAGACAGGAACAGCTCTGAGGAGTTCTGCTGTACAGACTAAAAGCTCTTCTGTCACAGAATTCTCCTTTGGATCAATCAATGCCAGTAGCAGAATGAACACACAATTCTAGCTGGCAGTTAACAGTTTAGAATAAACAACTTAGAATTTCAAAGCAAATTCATTCCTGACAACTGGGAAGACTGCATGGGCTAGGGCTGGGAGGGAAGTTGGGTTCTTTCCACTCGCACACCTGGCAGTAGCAAGTTGCCTTGCCTCTGCAGCTGTCATTATGACTGAAGACCCCTGGCTATTTAAACCTGCAGACTACGGCTGAGAAAATGTTAGTCAGTATATAATGGCATACCATGTTTATACTGTACATTTGGAAGATAAATTGGTATCATTTGCAATTGTTAAACTTTGGTTTACATTTATAGGAGCGGGGGTATTTTGATTACTAGATGGTTTCCCCTTCCACCACTAATGTCAAATTCTTTCTTTGGTCAAAAGAAACACTGCACGTACTGAAAGTTTAAAGAAAATCCCATGTTGCTCCATATAAGTGTTCTGGATCAAATACATTATTTACATGCTTTCATTAGTCCAAATGCTGCTCACAGTTACCTATTAAGTTAAGTAGTTAATGATCCATTTAGAATAAGAGTTACTCCAAACAGGATTTGAACTGAAGACCTTCAAATACAACACAGATGGCTTAATTTGTCATGCTTCTTCATACAAAGCCTTCCCTTCTTTCACGTGATCAGCTTTGACTCCTTTCATAGTACCCACATTCAGCAATCAAGAGCCTTCAGCCACACACACACACACATATATATATACATACATACATATATACATAGATATATACTTTCAACCTCAGCTACAGGCAATGCACACAGCATGTTCCCTGTGACAATAACAAAGCAGAAGGTAAGTGCATCAGGTCTTGGACTGTAGCCCCTTGTACATCAAATACATGTGAATACACTTGCAGCTTAATTTCCCAACTGCAGTTACATACCACGTACAAGAGTGGTCACTTGCATACTTTCTAAGTCTTGATGTAACACTTTGGAAGGAAGACAAAGCAATGGCAGCAAAGCTATGAAAGTTGGCTGATTCATTTCCAGAATCCCCAACAATTTTTTCATCTCAATGTTAGTTCACTTCTGAAGGCAGAGACCCTCCCAGAAATCCAGGCTCTCCCTTGCCGTAACAACTATCACCTTGCACATTCCCATCAGCAGCAAAGACAACCCAGCCACCATTGTTTAAGAACGTACTTGATCAAATTTGCAATTTGGCCAAAGTACAGATACAAATAACTCCCAGCAGACAGAAAATCAGCCTTGGGGCTCTAGTACAATTTATGAAGACTTTCTACCACTCTTTCTGGTACGTAAGCATTCTGACCATTAATGAAGACAATTAAGCATCGCTGACGTACGTATTTTATTTATTGAGATATATTAGAGTACATCATATGCTGAAGTACATTACACTTTGTAATTCAGAGAACACGTAAGGTTCAGTCCTAAAGTCTCCTCAGGCTGAAGGGGATCTGTGGATCTGCAAGATAAAAAGAAATTAAGTTATGCTGGACAAACTTCATACTCCCAGTAAAGACATCAGTAGGTAGGAAAGCAAAGCAATAGAGAGAAATGTTTATGTGGTAGTTTAGTCTAGAGGAATTCCCTCTGTTATTTCCTGACAGTTTAAGATTCACACACCCTTCATGTGGCAAACAGAAGTGAAACATGGAACAAATCAAGAGCTGGAACAATCCTGCACAGCACGTCAGATTCACTATACATGCAGCACTGATAACTGAATCAATCTTGCTAAGGGCCTGAAAGAGAAAGGAATGCAACTTTCAGAGAGAAGCCAGAGAGGAAACAAGTGGTGTAGGCAACCTACCAAGGAAGGAAGAAAACCAAATTCAAATTGCTTCTCCACATTATATTGAACACAATCCAACACAAGCTGTGTTCCAGGACAAGAGTTATGCAAGTGGTTAGCACCAAATTCTTAGCTTGCCCCTTTATTATATTGCAGAGCACACTCTAGAGGTAGGACACTCCCCAGACCCATACTTAGTTTCCTTTATCAGCACCTTCACACAGTCTGTGCCAGTAGCTGAAACTGTAAATCCATGCACAAACACTACGTCCTTCACATCCCAGCAGGAACAAAGCCGGTGCAGCATTCCAAACAAGCACCTTTACTAACAAATCCCCATCCCCATGTACCGTCTGCTCAGTTTCAGGGGTAAGCACTGATTCCAGAGTGAGTACTAAATGAAGTTAAAGCACTGTATTTACTGCCCCATACAGAATATATTCCAATAAAATGAGAGCAGCTGTAGAATATGCATGACCACTGTACCCTTTAGATAACCGTACAAAAAAAACTCATCAAATTCAACCTCCAACTTCCATAAATAACATTTAAATTTCTGAGGGAAATGAAAATGTCTTCCATCTGTTTTGTGTACTTGTCCTTCTCACAGACTTTTTAGACTATTTGAAACAGTGGCTTTGTTTGCTCCTTCCTCCTACTATTCTGTAGAAAAATACAAATTCTTACGTAAGCGGGAGAAGGAATAAAAAGCACCAGCAATTAAAACAAACAAGATGACATGTAAAGATTTATCTTTCACATTTTCTTTTGAGACGGTGCAATTAAGGAATGGAAGAAATGTTTAGGAAACATTTAATTTTAACAGGTGCACACAATGTGTAACTTGATTTTTTTTAAGCCCCAAATGGGAACATAAGTAGAGGGGAGTTCTACTCGCACAGAAAAATCCTGTTCATGATTCCAATTAAATATTTAACATGGATCACTGTTGACAGTGTTTGTTTCAAATGGTTTTACCACCAGATGGCCTTTCCGAACACTCTGATGAAGGCCACCTGACTAAAGAATGCAATCCAGTGTCTAGGAAAGTTAGAAAGTCCTTATTTGTTAGCAAGGACCAAACGAGAGGCAGAATTACTGAGATTAAAACCAAGTAAATTTGTCATTTTGTTATTTACCTTTTCTGGAGTCATTACCACTAGAGCAGAGGCACTCTTTCCTCAAGGGGAAAGGAAGAAAAAAAGATCTGTACAATGACTTAGATAGCTGGAGCTCTGCTTCTGTTACACAGATAGGTCTAGATTGTCACACGACAAAGTTTCTTGCTAACAGTGTTAAGTACAAATGTTTTATTCAATCTTGCTGCTTCAAGCAAACAGGCTGAGAAAATCCAGCTGGACAGGATAATTAGAGCCACAGATTATCACGTAATGATCACAATATGAAAACATTCCAAAAGAATGAAAAAGCTATCATCCCAGATTAGTCTGGAGTCATTTTAAGAGAAGCAGAGAACTCAGGGTCAGAAATCCCAATGAAAAAGGGGGGAGGAATTTTTCGTTGTCACATCACGAGCCTGCGCAGTTGGCTGCGTGCTTATTAATAACTGTAACAAGGTTGAAATCAAGACTTTTTCCCAGTGTTACAATAAGAAGGAAGGAGAACAGAGTTTGGCAGTGCTCATACAAAAGGCAGCACAGTAAGCACTGTGAGAAGAGAACCCTGAACAAAGCTCTATTGCTGAATGCAGCAAGGCAAAAATCTGAATCTCAGTACACAGACACTGCATGCTAAAGTGATTTTTTTAAAATGCACCTATTCACATGTATTTAAATATAGATATTTAATACATGTATGTATGTACGTATGCATGCTTGCCCTCATAAATAGTTATCTTTCCCCTCTAACCAGCCCCAAAAGACAAAAGGATGTGTGGAAGCTGTCTCTACTTCTCACATAGAGATCAGTGCAGTGAGGGAGAAACAGCTTTTCCATTTTCTTCTTCTGTACCACAAGCACCACAAGTAGTGTGTTTTGATAGCCCAGAGCTAAGCAATTCAAGATGTGACCACATCAATAAAATCGTGGTATCAGGAAAGTCTTACACGAAAGCTCTGCTTCCTCTCCATGCAAGGACAGAACTGTGTGGAACACTGCTGCATGAGAAGGGGAAGGCCTGGCACCACTCTGCAGGTCTGCTGTAGCTGACACATTTTATCACCCAAAAGATATTCAGGAGATTCCCATTCTGCTGTTACTCCCTCGTCTCAGTTCCTATGCTTCTTTATGATTTTATTACCCACAGCTCCTCTGTGTGAGGAGCACAACTCTATCTTCTTTTCTCTGAGAGCACTTTTCTAACAGAAAAGGAAGAAGCCCAAAAGGGAGCACAATGTTTCACTAAAACAATCCAAACTTCTCTTCTGATACAGAGTAGCTTATTACCTGAAAATGCAGATTACGGTCATTTGGGTGGTGCAGACTCAAACACACCAGCTGCTCTCATGGCTTCAAAGTCCTTCATGGGATCATAGTTTTTATAGAACTCTGCATAAGCTCTTTTTCTGGGTTCAGCAACTCCAAACTGGAAAGTAACACACAGAAAATTAAAGCTTGCAAAGCTTTACAGGTGGCACTGGGTTTGCTTGGTTGGCTTTGCTTTCTTGCTACCACTGCTATGATTTTAGCAGTGGGTATCAGTCTAAACAGCCTCAAGTTCAATGATAGAAGGTAGTAAAAGTTGCCTTGTTCCCATTCAAATCCACAGTTCAGACTTCCTAACTGTTGGTCTGGAAAATAACATCTACAGTGAAACCTTAAAGAGACAGCCATACTGATAGCCAGCCTCTGATAGTTGTACCCATAACACAAACTGTTATGGCAAGTTCTGAGTATGCCTCAGATATACGGTGGACAGCTGCACAACTGTAACTCCAAGTCAAATGGCATCCCAAAATAATTGACTACAGTTCAGCTACACTGCAGGATAAACTATGGAAGTCTAGTTAACATGCTCCTTGGGTACTCACTCAATTGAGGCACAAGGATATGCTCAAAAAGCCAAAAAAAAGTATGAAGGTCAAAGCGGGTTTGTCTAACAGCAGTGAACAAGTAACAGTAAATTACTACTGACATCAGTTACTTGTTCTAAACATGGTCCACTGCCTTCCTAAAGTGTTAATGTAAGGCTGCCACATGAGTATAAAACCACAGACTGTTGAAGGACATTGCAAATTTCATCACAAACAAGCCTGCCTACCTCTCATCAGATGTGTTAAGTGGATGCTGAGCATTAACTGTGCAAGCTTATGGTTTCTAACGGGTGTTTGTTGGTCTCCACAGAGTCCGACAGTGTTGATTTTGTGATAAGCTGACATTAAGTTAATTTTGGATCATAGAATCACAGAATGGCCTGGGTTGAAAAGGACCACAATGATCATCCAGTTTCAACCCCCTGCTGTGTGCAGGGTTGCCAACCTCCAGACCAGGCTGCCCAGAGCCACATCCAGCCTGGCCTTGAATGCCTCCAGGGATGGGGCATCCACAACCTCCTTGGGCAACCTGTTCCAGTGTGTCACCACCCTCTGTGTGAAAAACTTCCCCCTAATATCTGACCTAAACCTCCCCTGTCTCAGTTTAAAACCATTCCCCCTTGTCCTATCACTATCCACCCCCATAACAATCGTACCCTGTCCTGTTTATATGCTCCCTTCAAGTATTGGAAGGCCACAGTGTGGTCTACCCGGAGCCTTCTCTGGAGTATATAAATGCTGCTAATAGTGTATGCATACGTTCAGTAGGTGAAACAAGATCCAGTTCTTCCATGAAATTCACGGAATTTATGTTTCCTAATTCCCTATGATACAAATGTAACATGCAAGATCCCAGAAGTACTTTTTTTCTTTGTCAGAAGGCAAAGTACCAAGCAGGATTATTCTGGAAGCACAAAGTTCCATTTCTACATGCTGATTCAAAAGAAAACAGGCCACAGTAGTCCTCCCACACCTCAGCATAATGGGCAGCCTTTGCGGTTTGTTTACGAGTATGGTTTCTAAAGTCAATCTCAAGATAAAGTAAGAACTCCCAAGTATCTCTGATACCATGACAAAATCACAAGCGATCTAAAGTTAACGTGAGGAGCATCACTTCTGTGAAATCATCACAAGCAGCCTAGGACAAGGAGACTTCAGGTTAAACTGTCACCAACTGCATGATTTTGAACACAGCGTAAGGCATCAGGTTATTCAGATCACTTCTTCACATGAAGATTACAAAGACTTATTTGTATTCTGGGAGCATGCTTACAGAAATACATTACTAAAGCTCCAACCCTGGCCATTCTGCGATTCTGTGAAAGCTTTCTGGTGAAGCAGCATCATAAATTTTACGCTCCGGTGAGGCTAGTTTATAACCGAATTAATCATGATCACAGAATCATAGAACCACCAAGGTTGGAAAAGACCCACAGGATCACTCAGTCCAACCATCCACCCATCACCAATAGTTCTCACTAACCCATGTCCCTCAACACAACGCCCAAACATTTCTTGAACACCTCCAATGTTGGTAACTCCACCACCTTCCTGGGCAGCCCATTCCAGTGCCCGACTTGTGATCTCACCTTGTACAATGCCGCACATCCGACAGACACAAAAAATGCCCCTAACAAGTGAAACTTCATCCGCCTGGCCAAAAGGCGGCGCATCTGCGGCTTAGGCAACAGCGCGGAGGACATGCTGACCGTATTTCCTAAAAGAGCAAACAAAACAAAACAAAACAAAAGAAGAGACAAGTTCTACTTCAATAACCTTCTGTCACTTTGCTTGAGAAAGGTCTGTGCCGTGAAACAATCATCGGCACAACATAAGCATAGAAACCCTATTCAATACCTAAGGGGCAGCATTCAAGGACAACGTGACGGTGACGAACCCGAATGCCCTTACACTTTTTCCAGCCGGCTCTCACGGCAGCACGGCTGGCCCCGCCTGCTGCCTGCTCCCTTCCCTGCCGGACCTACCACTCCATGCTAAATACGTGGAGATAGAGAGGAAGGCATCCGCAAACCGCATCGTAAGGGCAACCACGGCGACCCGGCCCCACCCCGCGACCCCTCGAGGCTCAGGCACACCGCTGTGACGGGACGGAAGGCCCACAGCGCCGGGGAAGGGCTCAGACCAGCCTCGCCGTGCTGCCTCTCTCACCGAAGGCGCCCGCCGGCGCAGGGCCCGTCCCCGCCAGCCCGAGGGACGCGCAGAGGTCACGGGCTGCGGCGGCGGAGGGGCTGCTGGCGGCCCTCAGAGAGAGCGAGCGGGAGGAGCTCCGGGCGGGAGGAGGCCCGGCGGCGCGAGCAGCGGGGGGCACGAGCGGGGCCTCACCTCGACGCGAGCCCACCAACGTCCTTCCGCCCTCCGGCCACGCACCCTCTGCGGCTCCACCACTGCGCATGCGCGGGTAGGGCCGCCTCACTACGGCGAGCGATTCGGCTCACAGCCCGCCGTACGCGCGCGCTGCCCGAGGCGGAACGGGGGGAGGATTGGGCAGCGTGCGGGGGGAACGTGCGTGGTTGTGTGCGGCGGTTCTGAAGGACGCTTGGAGTGATGCTGCTGCGCTGAAAGGGCCCTTCCCTCACCTCTTTCCCTCGGACAAATGGCTGTGCTACCAGAATACGTGAAATGACATTTACAGGGTGTGCTAAGAACAAACAGCACACTTAGATACAAATTGAGCTATTTGTAATCGCAGAATTGTAAGAGTTGGAAGGGAGCTCTGAAGATCATCTGGTCCAACCTGCTGCTACTGCAAGTTCCCAAGAGTAGATACACAGGAAAGTGTCCAGGCATGTTTTGAGTATCCCAGAGAAGGAGACCCACAACGTCTGTGTGCAGCCCGTTCCCGGGCTCTGTCACCTTCACAGCAAGAAAGCTTTTTCTCGTGTTCAGTCGGAACTTCCTGTGTTCCGCTTTGTGTCCACTGCCTCTTGTCCTGTCATTGGGCACTACTGGAAGGAGCCCGGCCCCATTCACTCAACTGCCACCCTTTAGATATTTATAAGCATTGATAATCCTTTCTGTACATCGTTTCTTTGTACCTTCTCAATCTTGTGTTTTGCCTCGCCACCTGTGTGTGGTGGCATCACTGCTTTTATTCCTGGTAGCCTCCATGGAATTTACACCGAGTGCAGTAGATGCCACGAAAGCCTGAAGGCCCCCTGTGCAGTGAGGCATTTGCTCAAGCCTTACACACCTCTGCCAAAGCCAGGGGATCCTGACTGCAAATGACAGAGGATATGGGCCCTTAAAACTGGAGAGAAGGGAGTTTTGTTTGAAATTAAAAAAAGGAGTGGGTTGATAGAGAAATCACAATAAGCGAGGGGAGCAGCCTTTGCAGCAGCATTTCTGAACTGAGAAAATGTGGCATCATTTCTCAAAGTGAATTAAAGTTTGCTACCATAATTGAGACTGAAATGAATTGACACTGACATGAAAAATGGCTTTCGAGGATTTTCTCAAAAAGCCAAATGTTACTGACATCATGAAGAAAGAATGGCAAGATAGAGACACGAACTGATCTGCATATATCTGTATATCTGCATCTCTGCCTGTACACCCGCACCCAGCAGGGCACTGCTGCTGCTGAGCAAGCAGGTGCTGTCATTCAGCGTGAGCAGGAGAGCTGGCTGGGGACTCTGCAGAGCTCTGCTCAGCTAGTCTCCCCCCACCCTTCCCCCGCCCCATTACACAATGCAGAAAGAGGATAAAACTTTAATTGGAACAAAAGCATAGCAGGCTTTGTGGCTGTTATGATTATAAATTACATATGAGGAATTTTCCTCTAAATGACAGCCTTCGTGAGGCAATGTTTGGGTAGATGGACCTAGGTCTGCATATCTGCATATAAGGAAATCTGATGACTCTTTGCAATAGCTTACTTCATGGCTGGCCAGGTCATTAAATTCTTTTCTGTGTGACCAGTTTCCCCATGTGCCTGAGATAGTGCTGGCTAGACATCTTTGTGTTATAGCTGAGATGCTAAATGAAGTGCTAATTGTTATTATTCTTTGACGTCATTACTGTGGAATATAGAGCCGACTCCTTATTGTTCTGTGTAAAGGGCAGCTCAGGACTGTGCAAATATGGGTACAGGATACATTGGAGGAAGAGCCATGGACAAGGGACAGCTCTACTAAGTCAGCACGCAAGAGTTGCTCCCACTTTCTGGGCTTTTATAAGGCCGAGTGCCTTTCCAGACCTGTGCTGACTCCATGCATCAAACTGCATCAGAGCAAATAAATCTTGTGAAAACACTCAGGTGCACATCTCACAAAAGGACAGCAGCTATCTCCTTCCCAGTCCACCTAGAACTGGGGCTTCTGGCACCTGTTTCAGTTGTTTTTTGTGCCTAAGTGTTAGGACTCTGTTTAGAAAGTGCTGCAGTTACCGAAACAGAGTCTACAGCCCTTTTTCCTCCCCAGACTTCTGTAGCACCTGCAGCATCATGTGCTTCCTCATGGTGTCCTTGAAGGTCATTTCTGAGGAAAGCAGGCATTATTGCTAAATCACTTCTTGCTTATGACATATTGAAATTTTAAAGAAAGTTTACCACTGAGAGAAAATTTAGGCAGTGAATCCTTGTCTTTTCCACAAAGAGTGCCAGCTGTGATGCTTCAGATTGTGCTTTCTGTGGTGTGGCCTGGAGCCGACTAGGAACAGGACTGTGACTGTCAAGTGATTCTGCATATGCCACAGAGTCTTTAGATACTCATAATCTGGATCAAATTAGAACCAAAAATCTGCTGGAATAAGATCACATAAGACATCAGCAATTCCCTCAGCCAACCACATTCTTGAAGAATTTATTATAATATCTACCTCTCTATCCCAAAAGAAAGAAAAAAACCTAAATAATGCTGGTTAGTAGCTATGTGCCACATACGAAAATACATACAGTTGTGCTCCTCCTTCCATTCCTGTGCCAGAAATTAACTTTTTAAATACTCTTTTGCTACAGCAGTGTGGACATCAGTCAATAGCAGTGCTGGAACAAACAGAGATAGTGTGGCACAAGAAGATATTTAATAAAATTGGAATGGCAGCTGTTCAAAAATTAAGGGTGAATCAATTATTCCTAAATGGAAAAATTCAAAATTAGTAGGGGAAAAAAATATTTTCAGGCTTCCAAAAGGGCATTATAAACAAAGGAGAAAAAAGTTCAAATCAGAATAAATGGAGCAGACAGGGATTTCATAAGCCTTTGTTGATTTTATGCATGCTTCTGAAGTAAAAAAATCTCAACTAAGCAGTTTCTTAAGCTTAGTCCAAGCCATAAAGAGACAGATTTTGGAAATTTTATATAGATATATAGTGAGACAATTACGTGAAGGGCATTTGGTACCATCACGAGTTCTATTTTTAAAAAAGAGACTGCTGTTTCCCAGTTGCCAACTTGATGTCAAGTCACAGCTAACATCTGCATTCACACCTGACGATGACTAAACACACCACGCTCCACAGCACAGACATTAACATTTGTGTGGTAGTTCTTCTCTTTTTTCCTTTCTCTTTTTGTTTTTAATTCTTTCTGTTTTCCTCTTTCTTTTTCTTGTATCATTCTTACCTAAAAGCTTAGCTTGGACAAACTAACTTGCCAAAAACATGCTACATGATCATTTGTTTTCTTAAGAAAAATAAAAAAAAAAACCACACACCCACAGAGACAGCTCCTTCCAATCCATGTTCCTTGCTCGAAACCCTTTGAATGATGCAAGGGTTGTTTTTTTCCTTTGGGGTTTTAAATGTTATTTAGCTTGTCTACAGTGGAACAAAGTCATCAAAACCAATGCTTTTATTCTGTTTCTTCGCTCTGTATTTGCTGAGTGATATATTATTCTAAGGTGTCTTTTTTCCTTATCCTTCTTTTCCCAGGCAGGAACCTGTAGAGTTAAACCACCTTAACGGACAAATTTCTAATCTTCCATTTAACCAGTGAAGGTATGAAATCATGGCATGTCATTGTTGCAGCTTCTGCAGCCCCATCTCAGCAAATGGCAGCCCTTCAGGTGGGGTCTATGAGCATCCCAAGCCTGGGTTCAGCTCCAGAAAGCATCCCAGGGAAGAGCGGTACAGGAACAGAGTTCCTCCTCCTGGATGGAAATGAAAGGGAGGACCACAACACAAGGACAAAGGGCAAGCTTAGCTTGTCACGCTCCTTTCCAAAGCACGGTTTGATTGATGTGCTGTAACATGGTTTTGTTTCACAACATCATCTATGATATGAAAACATTATTGTACTGAGGCATTGCCTGCATGCCCTGCCTAGCAATCCCAGTGAGGGCATACATGCAAGCACGTGTGGTGCATGTGCCAGTATTCTCCTCCTTTATTATAGATGTTTTGCAGTAAGTCCAAGCAGAAGATGCATGAATAACTTTCAGTAGCACAAAGCTACTGAAACAAGCAGTGTTCTTCATACCTTGATAGGGTTTGACTGGACCATTGGTTAACTTTTATTTTTCCTAATCCTGAACAGCAACCATCAGACCTCTAGGAGAGCAGAAAGTTGCCAATTACTGCTGTTTGAGAAGCTATTGTTCTGTTTGAGGAATTAATCCTGACAGACAACTAAGACCAACTAACTGACGGGTGTGGCATAGTAGCTGTGAAGAGGAAAAGCCTCTTTCATATCATATAGCAGACCACACCTGCTCTCCACCAGGCACTACCTTTCCTTCCCTTAGATTTGTGAACTCACCCCAGCCAGCCGTTGCTCCATGTGCGAGCAGAGGAGTGAGTTCTCAAAGGGAGGCCTGGCCCATGTTAGTGACTGCACCCTGAGAAAGGGACACTGCAAAACATGCTCATTCTGCCAAAAAAAAGACTGGCTTCAAGTGCCGCTTCTGCTGTCATTTCCTGTATCAAGTTCTTAAATCTTTTTCTCATAGGTTTATAAACTTCTCATTTAAAGTCTGTTTTAATTCTTGTTAAGGTAACGACATGGTAAATGTTACAAGATATTGGCAGATTTTCCTTTTGGGTTCTGCGATGACCATCTGGTCATTGGCATCTGGGCATCTCTGTTGTCCGCCTCATAGTGTGCCTTGTATCACCATGCTGCAGTCATGTCAAGGAAATACCATCCATTTATGAAAAGAGAGTTCGTGAACGCGATTGAGAACAAAAATAAAATCACAAGCACCCCGGAGATGATGTATTTGTTGACCTATTTATGACCTGATGAACAAACTGTGAGCCTGAGAGTTTGTCTGTTGTTTCCACTTACATCACCTGGTCTAATAAAAGATACCACCTCTTCCTAAAATATATCATTGCTATTCTGGTGTTGGAAGAACCTGTCAACTTACGATATAATAAATACGATAGCTATATTGTGTAAAGGTTCCATAGCTTTTATGTGATATCAGATGGCACTGTAAATAAAACAGATCTTTTTTACAGTCATAACTTTGGCAATCCTCGAGAAGTGCAGCTGTCAGGAAGTCTCTGGCTACAGAATCCCCAGAGCAGCTAAAATCCAAATCAGGTTGTCATCCCAGGTTTGAAAGGTGAGGCTCAGTCAGAAGTGTACAGTATCCAGAAAGAGGTTGAATCATCTGTTGGTGTTTTTTTAACAAACTTGTTATTGACAGACAAAATATGCATGCTGAAACCAGCCTGTTTCGGCTTTACTTTTTTGTTTCGACATAACCTAATTAGGATGTAGTAGATCTCACATTTCTACTACATTGAAATTTTTGAGCTTCATTATGAACAAAACTGACAACAGATAACAGCATAAATGAGTTTAGTTAAATATATTCTGATTAAATAAGCTCAGGATAAACTTTCCTAAGACCAATTGGCCATATTCAATACGGCTTTACATGTAAATGGGTGGAAAAATTGCAGCATTTTTCCAAGCAGGAGGCATGAGATTACTATAATCCATAGCCTCCACTGCAGTATTAATTAGCATGGCTCACTAACCAAGGATATAATATTTGTAAATGAAACTGTAGAAGGGCATCAGTAAAGAACAGGATGTTGAAGCCAAATGGAAAACATGAACCAATAAAAAGGCTGAACTAGCTAGAAGTGCAAGCTCAGCCTTTGAAGTTAGTTCAAGTACTGCATGCTTTAATTTTGGTGTAATCTTATGAAGGGGGTACAAACAAGAACTCAGAAACAGATTTTGTAACATTTGGCCCAATTGTAGATGAATCAGTTTGTTGATGGTTACCAACAATTGCACTGCCAGAGAAGCTGTGGTCTTTGTTGAATTAGACTGAATAATTGGCTTCAGTGGGAGTTTCGGGTGCAGAGCAAATGAAGTGTCATGGCCCTTGACTGTCGTAAGATTCCTTAGCAGAGGCTAAGAGTTTGTGTTCAGAACAACCTGAGTATGGATTTGGAGAAAACAAGTCCCTCAAGAGTTCATCTACTCATTCCTCTGCCCCAGTGTGTGTCTGAAAATACTTAGTTGTTCCTGGCAGATGTGCATACCTTATCTGTTTTTAGTACCCCTTTGATGACAGTAAGGATACCAAGAGCTCTCTGGGTAGTTTGTTCCAATTCTTAACTGGTGTCTCAGCATACAGTCCTTGATTAGTACTACGCTGTCTTGGCAAACCCAACCAAGCCCGTGTATTTTGTGTTTTTATCGTGTTTCAAGTTGTTTTAGAACATACTTTCATGTGGAGCTGCAGTGACCAAAAAAAAAAAAAAAAAAAAAAAAAAAAAAAGCTTTTTTTTTGGGTTTTTTTCAGGGGGAAAAAAAAGGTTTTATGTGGTTTTGTCACTTGGAGAGCGTTCTGAAAGCCTGCTAGTGCCAGGTGCCGAGCACCTCTGGAGACACAAATTAGGAGTATATTTTTCAAGATATTAAGCAGATTTCAGGATCGAGCAGCCAGGAGTTAGGATGATCTTTGAACTGGAAGATATAGCTGGAAGATGAACACATATATACTCGCTGTTTTTAGATCAAGTATTCAGCTCATTAGCTTGAAAATACTAATCATTTATCATAGTCTTTAACGAGTGGCCCAACATATGCTGTTAATTACGACTTTCTCATTTGAAAGAAGAAAAAACAGGAAAAGTTAATTTTTTCTTTCATATGCTTTCTAGAGCCCAAAGAACTCCCGAAAAATGCACTTATTTTCTCTTCCCAGCAGCCGTGCAGACTTCTGCAAAGAGCCACATGTCTCAACAAAGAAAGCATAAGGACTCCATCCTCTGAAATGCGAGTACAAAATGAATCATTTTAATGAAACAAAAGACATTCATTTTCAAAAAATTATACAGAAGCAACACAGTGGAAAACTTTATTAGGAAAAAAATGATGTACATCAAGCTTCAGTCCCGTGTCATTATGACAGTAAAATAATTTACTGAAGTGTGGTAATTTATGCACATATGTATCTAGTGTAAATATATGCATACAAACACATGAATCGGTGAAGTAGAGATTTTTTTAGATACATATACATACCTACACACATAAACACGTTTCCAAAATGGTTAAGGTGTACATTACTGTAGAGATGTGACAGATATTATTCCCAAAATAGCTTTGTCAGGGATGAGTGCTGCTCAAACCAGTCAGGGTTAAGGGCTTACAAAACCAACACCGATCACTTGGGTTACAGCTGGGGTGAAATCTGATTGCTTGCCTACAGGTGAAAAATACAAAGTATGCTAAATGCTGGTTGGTTGCATTTACTGAGCCACGGGCACCACAGACTATTTTAACAAACATTCCCAGTGACATCTCCGTATTTGCTGGCTTTGACAGATGAGGAATATTGCACAAGCTATTGTGTGCCTGCACATTCCTTGAGTGTGATGCTGTGTTTTTTTTCTTGCCTTGTCATTTGTTTCATTTAACTTTCTCATTAGCGGCACAATTGGTTTGCTTTGTTAAAATCCCTTTTCTGAGAAGAGAGCGTTACTTTCTTTTTAAACTTCTTGCCAACAGAAGTTTTTCAAACGCATATGGTCCAGAGGAATCGTGTACGAGATCATTTTAAAGGAAAAAGAAATATCTCAAATTAAAAGCACAAATCCACTTACTACATTTGCTTTTGACTTGAAATGAAAAGCTAACATGAGAAGTACACATAGTTCATCAGCATACTGAACAAATACTTAACATACAAATAATTAACATGTGGAATAAGCAGTGTTGTTGTCAACACTTTCGCATATGTTACTGTGAAACTTAAATATATTAATTTAGTTAGAGAAATAGAGGAAAATCCAAGTAAATGCAGCCTGCGCTTGAGATAGAAGTCAGCTTGGCTAAATGAATATTAAAAATGAGAGAATCTCATCAATTTCCTTGATTGCATTTAACATATTATGACAGCTTAATGGGTCCTGAATAATTCCAATCTGCCCTTACACTGAGAAATTATTGCTTGGCGGAGAAGTATCCATTGTGGCCATTGTGTAAATGCTTTATTAAATCACCAGTAGAAATAAAAATGTATGGGTTCATTAGAAGGTAGACAGAAAGTGTAGATTTCAGTGTTTTCTCTTAATCCAGCATGCAGGACTGACAGAACCTTGTTTGAAGGCCACATAATAGAAGGAAAAATAATAAAAAAAAAAAAACTATACAGCAATACCATGTGGCTTCTGAATTGGGAACTACAATTTAGCCTATTAGACATGGATCTGTTCCAAAAGCGCACATTCAAGCAATCATGCATGAAGGACTTAGAAACACAGATGTGAATTATAACTCTCTGAAATCCTGGGAATGTTCTAAATCAGGCCATTAAAGGTAGGCTTGAACTGTGAGCACAGATCCAGATCTAAATTTTTTGTTCAAACCTTTGTTCAAACCTGTCCTTCCCTAACATTTTTAGAACTACTCTTGAATGTATTTAAACCAACAATGTTCTATAAGCTTAGAAAAGACACATACAGCCCCACCTTAGCTGTATTCAGGTGTGATTCACAATGACTGACTAAAAGCATTTCTATAAAAAGTCAGAAGCAAAAATCATCAGTTGAATGTAATGGGTCAGTTTGAAGAGGTCAAATTCAAGACAGACTGCTGCAGCTATGTTAGCACTGTGCACAGTGATCAGCTGGGCCTAGTATTTAACATTAGAAACATAAATAACAAAGATTATATTTTCTAAATTTGAGACAGAATTTTGATGCACCTGATCTATTTTCAATCATTTTTATATACACACACATAAAGACAAGCTCAAGGTTTAACTAGAGTAGTAGAAGGCTGAGGCTGGACATCTCACAGTGTACAAGTGATAGAAAACAGATAAAAAATGTCCTCAGGTCTGTAATACTGTATGAGACTGAAGGCACAAACAGAGCTCAGTGTCTAAGACTGCTCCCATTGATAGTACCCTAAGAACCAGTCACGAAGAAGAAAAGATGATGAGGGCTACGGAGGCACTGGCAGAGCAGCATAGTACAGACACAAATGAGAAAGCATTCTGCTCCTTTCTAAATGCTCTGGTGACCACCACTGCCACCACACTGGAAAGCTACAGTAAGTATGCATGTCAATAACAGCATCCAGCACTGTTTGTCTTCAGGAATTCATCTCACAGTCTGATGCTTTGTGCCATGCTGTAGCAGGACAGAAGTCAAAGCAAAATGTATCGAGGCCCTTAAGCGGGTAGTCACAACTTACACTGATACCAGAAGTATTTCAGTGATCAGTTTCAAGACTGCACCATTTATGCTAAGCTGTGTCTGGCATGCAAAGACTGTAAAATATTTTAATAAACATGCCAGGTTTGATGAGAGAGAAGTGAAATACACAGTAATAGCATCTAAATGTAAATATTTATGAATCCAAATGATGGCTTAAAAAATTGCAAAATAGTTCCAATATGCTGCATTTCTTGGGAGTAAACAACAAAAGTCTGATTAGACTCTGTATTTTATTAGGTTCTGTATTTTGAACTCCACTAAAGCATAAAACCAAAATCATCCAGAAAAATTTCTACATTTGCAGGTTTCTAAAAATATAGCTGCTTTATTGTCTGTTCTGAGCAGAACTGTTCTCCTACAGTGCTGTAGATTTCTAAAATTCCGTAGTATACATAGTTAAACTAAATGTAAGGAATACATTTTTATGTTTTAGAGGGAGAGGTGCTAGATTTACCAAGTGAAGCTTTTCTAGACCTTTAAAACTGCTGAGCTCACTTTGCTGGTGGATCATCAGCCTGACAGGGAGTGTATCTCAAGAATGAGACCAAAAGGCAATAGCTGTATAAGCAAGCTTTCTGATGCGACGTGGAGTGATTCTTTAGATCAAAGCCATTTAGTTTGTCCCTATACCTGGGCAGTTCTCAGGCTCTCTGCTGCAAGTGGTGGCACTCATTGTCTGACTCCCAGCAAAGATACTAAAAGCACCATTCTGTTTCAGATGTATCACTAAGAACAATAATGGGGTATCCAACTTTGCATGAGATCAGATTTGCATGAGATTATGATTTAGTAATGCAGAAAAGAAAGAGTCCTCCTCCTAGTATTTCCCTGCTCAGTGACTCTATTTTTTCTTTAAAAATAAATGAGCATCATTATATGACACACATTTCTAGCATTACTAACAGATGTGATCATCCATGGTCTATAAATGTATACGCACATGTATGTGTGCATATTTATTTCAGTTAACATGGAGACATCTGCAAACTGGATTGAGGGCTATCATTTACTTGCAGAACTTTGAAATTCTGCTCACTCACTGAAGTACATGAAGTACATGAAAAACACAGTGTGTTTTTGATTATGTTTGTTTTTAAGTGATAGATGTGCACGGAACAAAGCATAGTAACTGACTAAGACAACAGTTTGTGCAGGGGGGTCTGGTAAATTTTCATTAACAATTATCTGGATGATATTTTTAATTTTATAAGCATGATTCAAGTAAAATCTACCAGCATTTTTTACATGTTATTTAATGTGTCAAAATGCCATGAAGGCAAGGTTACAACAAAACAGAAACTGACTGCCATGCTCCAGCATTTGATTGCATGCACTCGACTGACCACAGCAGCAGAAGGTGGCCATTCACATGTTTTTCTGACTGACATACATCACTGCATTTGTGGCATTTCATGATGATTCTTTGCCTTTCACATTAATGAGTGGTAGCCCACACAGCACCACATGTGCTCTGCTCACTGCAAGATGCCGCATTCCACTCTCCTCAGATGCACTGAGCGTTAAAGTTCAGTGCATCTGTGAAATTTGGGATAATTTGAAAAGCAGGAATAGGAATTTTACATTTTACTCCCTTCTTGTAGCTTCCACCCAATGAATCTTTCTCAGGTGATATCACATGAGCAAACAACACAAACACAGAAGGAACGCGGATAAGCATGAAGCAAACAGTTTCTGAACTGTGGGGAAGTAAGAACTGAATTGACGACATCCCTTATTCCTTCTTTGAGGCTGTGTGGGCAGGGGAGCTACAGCCATGAAAGTGCACATGGTCCTTCCCTGCCAGCCTCTCTAAAGAAACTTCTGATGACAATCCCATACAATACCGGATCATTGTGCTTGAAGAATGAAAAAGACTATCAGTGGACTTAAGCTGTCGCTCCACGCTGAAGAGGAAAGCACTCAGAAGTTGCCCTTAGCAGGATGATCTAAGAGCTCCAAGTGAAGGCCCTTGATTTCTGACAACTCATAGAGATTCCTTCTACTTGTCCAAGAGGCTGGGAATGGGAGCAGAAGACAATCCCATCCCTAACCGAAGGATAAGTTGATGGCAACTCAGCAAGCTGGAGCTCACTGATCTATCTTTTTCTTACACGCATTAGACACATGTAGAGAAGACTAAAGCGAATGGCTTTGTGACTGTTGAATGATGTTTAAAATGGTCTGAACAGTCCTGTCCCTGCCTAGCAGTGAATTTTGCCTCTGCCCTTCTCTAACTCCCCAACATAAACTCTTCCCCAGTGTTTTTATAGCTCTTAAAGTTTTAAAAGAAAAATAAGGGAGAACTAGTGAAGAGCTATGATTTCCTGAAATCTTCCAGTGTATAACACCATGGGAGGAATGACAGTTTATAAAAGTTACCAGTCAGATCAGTGTCCTGATGTGCTTTAAGACTTTCATGTGGATGAGGAGTCTGAAATGAGGCTGAAGTATACTTTGGATGGGAAATCAGGCTGGACTGCAAGCAAATTACAATAGGGTTTGATTTTAGGATGGTTCAGACGCCTGATGGATTATTTTTGATGAACATAAGTTGTATGAATCACAGTACTGAGACAATAGCGTGCTGAGACACTGCTTCAGAGCTGTCAATTAATGCAGCGTTTTATTTTTTCATTAGATTAGGCACTGAAAAACTTGGCTTGCTTTCAAGATCTTTAGTACCATCATTGCTTTTACTGCGCTTACTTCATGGAATCTTATTGATTTGAGCCTCAAGGTGTACTGTTAAGCAAATAAATGACACAAGAGTCAGTACCACAGTTATGTTGAAGAGGAATAGAGTGGAAGATGCTTCTTTTCTGCCCCTGACTGCCCTCATGGTTCTTAATAATAATCCAAGTTGCTGGTTTTGCTCCAGAAGTACAAACCTTGCACACATATAGTTTTGCATTTTGCACTCCTGCAGTGAGTATCTCTGCATTTTCTTCCTCAGCGGGATTTTAATCTGTCTGCAAAAGGTATAAGAGTGTGATTGCTGGATGGCATCCAGTTGAAATAGTCAGAACAATTATCCAACAAATGCAATCAAAAATTGTTAGAAAATATCTGAAAAACAAGGTGTGGTGGGTTGGACCTGGCTAGCAGTCTCCCACCCAGCTGCCCACTTACTCTGCATGACAAGGGGAGAAAATAGAAAGAACAAGAGAGAGTAATGTCATGGGTCAACATAAAGACAAGGAGACTACTAATCATTTACTGTTGCAGTCAAATTAGACTTGAAGTGGGAAAATTAATTTATTGCCTTTTAGAACAAATAATTAGTGATTTAGATCTGATATTAATTAGTGATTTAGATGGGAAATTAAAAAAAAAAAAAAGAAGAAGAAGAAGAAAGAAACATTTCTGTATTTAGGGAAAGCACTTTCTCTCCTTTTTTCCCAAGCTCAAGTACTCCCGGCCCCTCTCTTCCCCTGCTTGTTACCATTACAGGTAAAATATAGCCTCTTTGGTGAGGCAACGGGCCGTGCAAGGGGGAAGCTGCAGTGTGTACATGGCAGTTTCTCTGCCTCTTCACCATTCTCACTCTTTTCCTCTGCTCCATTGTGCGTTCTCCTCAGGTTGCCCCTCCATGAACTATAGAATCATAGAATCCCCCAGGTTGGAAAAGACCTCCAAGATCATCCAGTCCAACTGTCCACCTACCACCAATATTGCCCACTAAACCATGTTCCTTTGTGTCACGAAGCACTTCCTCCTCTTCCTTCTCCCCATCCTCTACTGACCTTGATGCTCCTTTTGCTGTTTTTCACTCTTTTTATTCTCTCCTCCACTTTTTGGCTTTGTTTGTCCATTCTTAAACTTTGCCTCACAGAGCCACCAGCCTGGTGGGCTCAGGCCTGTGTTGGGCTCAGTAATGAGCCTGTCAAAATCAGTTGTGTCCAGCTAGAGCCGGTGTCTTAGCAGAGACCAGCCCTCCAACCCACTACCAAACCTTGCCATTTATATACAGTGCACAAGGCATGACTTTTTCTGTAACTAAGTGGAGAGAAGCTGTCAAAAGCAATGGTGGTCTTTTGTAGATATTTTGGCCCACATGCAAAGCAAACAGATCAATACATGGGTGAGAACTACCAAAGAGTCATGATGGAAAAGGAGGAAATGACTAAAAAGCTATTGAGCTATTGGGAAGAGGTATGGCATGAAGTTTCTAGTGGACTTGGAGAGCAGATTGTAATTGGAGCAAGTGGGAGAGACCTTCCAAACCTCCCACGACCTCTAGTTTCTCATTCCATTAGCCTGTACCACAGCCTGATATCTGTCAGCTGCGCCTTTCTCATGTTTATAAAATCAAAGTGGGCAAGGGATTGCTGGCAGGCCTGCAGAAAATACTGCAGCCACCTCCTAGGCCCCTTTGAAACTTTTGCCCAGCTGGAGGTTTCAACTACAGAGCAAAACTGAAGCCCCTGCACAAGGACTCCTCATGTTGGTATAACTTCAAGTGAAGCAGAACTACAGCACAAAAATGCGTCAAAGCATAAAACATAGTAATACCTGCAAATGTACATAAGGCCCAGTGCAACTGGATGAGTTTTACCTGCAGCTAGAGGAGGTGATGAGAGGGCAGAAAGAGAGTATTAGAAAGGAAAATGAATGATGTAGCTTTCTTCTTGAAGTGACATGCAGAAAGTGCTGCTAAGGAAAATTGTATTCAGCATTGGAAAATTTAGGAGGATGTGGAAAGGCTGGACACCAATTGGCTTAAAATTGAAGTACAGAAATAGACAATGGAGGAACAGAGAGGGAAGCGGAGTAACAGAATCAAGTTCTATTTTTTCTTAAGTCTATCTAATTTCAGTAAAGGCTTAAAAAGCTCTCTAGGGGATTCTCTGATCTTTTTCTAACAGATCTCTTTGCTATCCGACTACTTTCTCCCATTCTAATGTTTAATATGCTTCAGCAGAGATGATCTATTGCTAATTCTGTGTCAAGTCTTTTGCCAGCCTGCATCACTTTTTGCATCTATTTAAAATATTTTAACTGGAAAGCCAAGATAACCACACTTCAGAGATTGCCATTTTGGAAAAAAAAATCTATCTGGCCAACATTAGCATCACTTGATATGGTTGCAGTAAAAATAATATTGCCTTCACATTGAGACTGTACAGCTTCAGATTTCAGTTAAACAAGATTTGGAATGGAATAGCTTACTACTAATGAATGTTAGCACGGAGCAGGAAAGCTAGCTTTTAAGAATCCAAATTTTAAAGCACACTTGCTAACTGTCTGGTACTCACTTTCTGTTTTTTGGGGAAGATCTGAGTGTTTCTTCAAAGTCACACTATTCTTTGGAGAAATTGTGGAATTTCCAGAGCTTTCAGGCTTTGGAAAGGACATAGACGAGGTACCTGTACATAAAAAGAAAATTAAAATGATATGAAATTGAATGTTTCAGTATCACAGTGCTATTTCTAGCCTTGCTGCTAAGTGGAGCTATTTAAAGAACAAACAGGTCATAATATCCTTGAGGAAGATAGTGAGTGGAAACTCACAGAAGCACAAGGTAATGTCTCATAGAAGCCCTGAAACTATACTGACAAACTGGTGATATAAAGTTCAATATCTATTGTATATAGGTTACTGAAGTACAAGAAGCTAGGAATGTGAAAATCCTATGTAACTCAAACAGTACTGCTGTGTCACAGTGCAGAATGAAGAAATGGCCAATATTCCCCTCTGCAGAACGGCCTTTGCAGTAGAGACAATGCTGGTACCATGCAACTTTCACTTTCCCCTTTTCTAGGAAACTTATCACTCAATGTGCTGCAGAAATCAAATATATAAGAGAGGCAGATACATCAAAGAAAAGCAAACAAAGCCCATATACTGAGAGAATTTCAGCTAAACACGTCCTCGAACTACAGAATCACAGAACTGTAGGGGTTGGAAGGGACATCCAGAGATCATCCAGTCCAACCTCCCTGCAGAGCAGGCTCACTGCAGCAGGCTGCACAGGTAAGCATCCAGGCAGGTCTTGAATATCTCCAGAGGAAGGGACTCCACAACCTCTCTGGGCAGCCTGTTCCAGTGCTCCATCACCCTCACCCTCACCATGAAGTTCTTTTGCATATTGGAGCAGAAGTTCATGTGCTCCAGTTTATGGCCATTTCCCCTTGCATTATAACCTGTAAATAATGATGACGAATTTTTCTCCAGATCTTCTTGCATTTTAAGCAGTACTCTCTCTTGCTCCAAGGCTTCTATGTACTTGGAATAGGACCAGGAAGCCTGCAAGAATCATTAAAAAAATCAGCATCCTAACCACATCACTGATAGTTCACGGTCCATTTCAACAAAGAGATAAAGAACTTGTTTACATTATGCCCCATTTGTTGAATAATCTCAGTTATTGAAAAGAGAACTCTTATCATTACAGTACTGGAATCATGTGAAAAATAATATAACTACAAATGAGCAGATTTCAAAACAGCATGAGATGCAATTTAACCAACTCTGACTTTCTTCTTCAGAAACTAAATACAGCAGACTTCTCCTTTTAAAGCTACAGCATTTAGTGTTTTTGAGGACTTCTTTTCATCTCCTTGATACATCCTTCTGATGTGCCATTTCTCAAATCACATCTCAAAACTCATTAGCCTCACCATTCTTTCTCCCTGCCCTGCCCAGCAGAATGATGCTACCCCTAGAAAAGAATTGTCCAGACCTGTCTCTTTTGAACAAATGTTGCTTTTTACAATGAAAGAAACACAGTTCAGGTTCCATGCAAACTTCAGGTCACTCTTCCAAATCAGAATGGGAACTGTACTGTTATTTCCTTACAACATGAAAAGTTTGGGGGCCATCTGTCATTTTGTGTCTTAGTAAAAACTTACAGCATAGATTCTCCATTATATTATGTCAGTGTCACTGTAGCTATGAATGATTAGTTCATATGTCCAAGTTGGAATGCATATTCTTCACCTTTATGCAATAAAATGACTGCTACCTTTTCACTACAGATTCGATGCATCATTAAATACATTCTGCAACAAGTACTATGTGGCTATTTTTTGTCTCATTTTCTGTATAAATACCTGGATTTTCAAAATTAGTTCATCTTCATATTTTGATGCATGAGTAGAAATGGACTCAAATCTAAACCAAGTTTTTGCAAGCTATGGATTTGCCAAGTAATGAAAAATTTCTTATTCCATACTTGAACTTCCATTCCTTCAACTTACCTTTAATAGATATTCTTTAAAATCCCCTTACCTAAAGATCTTAGTAAGTTCTATGTAATACTACTACTCAGAAACTAAGTCAGGAAGTCAGAAAGCTAGGAAGGAGGAGAGAAAAAGAAAAAAAAAAAAGAAGAAAATGAAAGAAAGAGGGAAAGAAAGAGGGAAAGAGGAGAGAAGGAAGGATGGAAGGAAGGACGGAAGGAAGGACGGAAGGGAGGACGGAAGGGAGGACGGAAGGGAGGGAGGGAGGGAGGGATAGTAGCAAACAAGAGTAGAAGAATAAATAATTATTGAAGAACTATGTGATAATATTCTAAACCAAATCTACCTTCTCATTCTCCCAAGATCATTTAATCTCTCATGTGACGATATCTATAGCAACATGCTTATTATTCACCTGCCACTCATATCCATATCCATCTGAAAATGATGTTCTTCTTCTCTCCACATCAGCCTGATATTCCAGAGCACTGCTTGCCACTTCTTTACCCTGACAATAATAACTCCCAATTAGACCTAAAGCTAATGGACTAAAGTAAAAAGCAAACCTGAGGAAGCAAAATTTGTCATTCAAAATATGACAATATTATAAGCAGTAAAAAAAGCAGTATAATTTTTTACTATGAATATATTGTGGACAGTTTTGTAATGCTCAGTTTTCTAATTCATCACCTTGTGCATAATGAAAAATATCAGGGATACCATTTGGTTAATAATTTTCTTTGCCCTAATCACAGATTCCTGACCAGCGTCTTCCTGCAGACTGCCTTCATTTCATATGTCCCCAAAAGATCTACAGAAGGACCAGAATCCTTCTTCTTTGCTACTAACGTGCCTCTTCCTTCCTCATCATCCCCACTGTCCAATAGCCCTGTCGTCTATGGTGCCCAGGCAGCGTGGTGCTTATATTCTCTCTCTCTGTGCAGGCTCACTGACACCTGTGGGACCCTCAGTTGTTAGAACAGGGAGGCCAAAGCCAGTATAGAATACTGTGCATACTAATATATATCGTTTATATTTGCTGTGTTTCTAAGTGTAAATGGTGAATTAAATGACTTCTTTAGTAACGCCTTCCATAATAAATCAGTGTTATGGCAGTGTAATAGACTGTAATGTTACACCCCTTACTAACAAACAAATTTACTACTGAAGTACTTTAAAAGAGATAGGAGTAGGTATGGTGAAGTGAAATAAATGTAAATGTTTTTAACCTTTCTCTGTTAAATGCAGAGAACTTACAGTGTCAGTTCATACTGTTTTGTATGCTTGATATCTAAAATCTAAAAAATCTGTTTCGAAGGTAAAGGGCAATTGTGCATGCAATGAATTACAAAAACTGGCACCAAGGCAGTCTGCAAAAAGTGACTAATTGCATTTTTTTAAGTATGTGGCATGTGAAGTTAACAGAGGAACAAATCCACAGAAGGGCCAGAGATGAGCCTATATAGCTGTGACACATTAAGTGCAAATATGTGAAAAGGGAGAAGTAAATCATACACTCCCGAGGCACTGTCTTTTAAAGCAACTGTTTCAGCTCTATACTGAAGCAAACACACTGTGCCAAGTATCACAGCTTACTTTGCACCGTATCTACTCATTCCTGCCTTCCAGACAAACTGGAAGAGGTCTCTGCTGTACAGAGCATGGTTTCCCTAATTATCGGCCACGGCCCTGCACTGACACCACAGCCAGGAGGCCTTAAGCAACACCTAGCTCATACATACCAAGTCAGCACCCAGAAAAAATACTGTGACAGTCAAATAATACTGAATCATGCATCATTATTCAGTGAAAACCGCCTTGTCTGCCTATTTTTCCTTTATGCAGCATAAAGATCCAGCTGTCTTATCTGGTCAGTTCAGACAGCAACACAAACCCACAATAAATCAGCCACCTCAGGGATAAATTTTTGACAAAGGAAAAAGTAAAATTCCAGCTCAGGATGACACTTGTTCAGTTTGGCAGAAAACAAAAATGGCAAATTATATCTGAGGTGGAAAAATACAGTAAATACTATAAGAAAAAATATCATTTCTAATGCTCGCCAGAGGTGTCCTCTCCTTCAACATGAGCTTGGTGGGGAGGAGCAGGCACTGGATTTTGCAGGAGGTGGAAAAGGTTTCTGTCATGAACTTGGCCAAGTGGCTTTAGGAGCTTCCTGCAGTGCTCTGCCAGGGATATAGGATCAACCATCTGAGTTGCAGACTCAACTTATGTTGTCTTTTTCTCTCCTCTCCTCTCCTCTCCTCTCCTCTCCTCTCCTCTCCTCTCCTCTTCTCTCCTTTATGAAAAGCCTGTAAACTGTTTGCTGAGCTGCATGTATGTTTCTAAAGTTTCTTACCAACTCAGAAGAATAATTCACCTTTCTCATTTGTTCCCCATAAAAACTACATTTTTACCCTCCTGGCCAAGATTTGCTCTTTACTTCCTTGATCTTAATTGGAAATATTATAGACAGGCAACAAACAGATGGAAAAAATAAGTTTGTGAAAACACAAAAGTGTATTACATTGAAATATTGCATTCTTGCACTGTAAGAATTGCCAATGGCCTTGCCAGACATATCTGAATGAAGGCAGCAAGCTTTGGAGAAAGCAACATGAATTCTTGAATTGTAGACTTTACTTGACATTGCAGTGCCACTTTGAGTAGCAGTTCCCTGGCTCTCAGTGTTCATATATCTAAAAAGAAGATAACAATGTGTACCTGTTCCTACAGGCAGCAGATACATCTATCTGTCCAAGTATGTGGATATCACCGTGAGTAATGTCTCAACACACATTTACAAGGTATTTAAAATATGTAAATATCTTTTAATGGTGTTTATGACGTTTGCAAGTTCAATAATTTCTCTGCCTCTGAAATGTTCTCCCCTCCACACTGGCCAATTAAATTTTGTAAAAAATAAGCTTTTGTAAAGCCTACAATCAGTAGCAAAAAATATACATAATAATAATAATAATAATAAAATTCAAAGAAAAACAAATTAACAAGTGCTATTACTGTAGGGATCCCAGTTCTGTTAATGCACTGACACTGCCTGGAAACTCATTGTGAACAGTCTTGCAATTTCACTGTCAAAGCTGAGAAATAAGAAAAGACAAAGAGTGCACAAAGCAACTAGCACATAAGTATTTTAAATAATAACATGCAGCCTTTTAAAATGCTCTTTCTCAACAATAAATGTGAAATCTTTTTGTTTAACTGCTTTTTTTTTTCAGTAGTGACCCAGCAGAATTGTAAGCTCCAGAAAAGGGCAGTACACATGAAAGTGTAAGCAGGTTTGCAGTTATCCATCGTACTCGTGCATGTATTTTAAAGTCAGCCCTCTTTTCTGCTCTTCTCTTCGCACAAAAAAAATCACTAAAATACATTTTCTCCCCTACTTAATGGAAGTAGGATTCCACTGACTCATCTGCTTCAAGTTAAACATATGTATATACATGCATTGGCAGGATTTTGAACTAACCATCCTAAGACTATATTGCATGTAAAGCCTGAATTCTAACAAAAAGGTTTCGGTAGCTTTGGTTCAGGCTGAGAAACAGATATTTGTATTCCTATCCATTTGGCCTTGAAGCAGATTTTATTCAGCTCTCACCTGAAACTTCGTGAGACTTTCCTCTGATATTTTCCCTTCTTTTGTCTGCATCCGTTTTCCTTTTTTTCTCTCCAAGGCACGTAAAATTTTGTCACTAGGCAAACGGCTTCGAAACTCACAAAATTTTGGCCAAAATTTGAACAGCAGAGCAAAAATTGTCATCTGTGCAGAAAAAGAGAAAGTCAGCCTCGACTGTGCTAGGAAGTCAGAGTTCTCTGTAAAATAAAATGTAGTTTACCATGAGAATGAAATAACTATTTCTTTTTGAATACACAGCCTTGTTCCTCCTACGTACTATGTCCTGACATTTCAACCCAGCTTTGCTCGGCACATGCTTTTCATCAGTGTGTTTATTACTGGTGAGAAATCTTCCTAAAACACAGTTAAAAGACATTTTCTTTTCTTTTTTTTTTTTTTTGTTTAATATATTTCCCTAAACAATTGTTCACATTAATGAAAACATCTATCATTTTTTTTACAAGTATTCTTGATAAAATATACACCAGTAGAATTTCTTTTGCACCACTGTACTGCTCAAGTATTTCAAATATTCAGTTCATTAGGGAGAGAGGTTTTTTCCTCCTTAAGAGAAAGGAAATACTTTTTTTGCCTCTGGAAAGACTCTTAAACCACATTACAGATCTATGAGCAAATCTTGGATAATTTTTAAATGATATAATCTCTCACAGGGTCTTTTTTGAACTAGAATAAGAAAAACAATTTTTACAGAGCAAACAGAGGGGCTCAGCGAATTCTGTTGCTGCGCGTACTGGGGCTCGCAGTTTTTATTTTATTTAGTTCTTTAATTCTCATTCAGAAAGCTGACTTCTAAGGAGTTGAGCAGCGTTTCACAGCTTCTAGCTCAAAGTACCTGAAAGTGACATTTGAGTCGCCATCATATTTGAGTCACAACTTTTTGGCCAAGTTCTTCCCTTGGTTTTATGCCTTCTTTTTGCTCTTTTTCTTTTTCTTTTCTTTCTTTTTTTTTTTTTTTACACAGACTGAAATCAGTTTTATTTCTCTGAGGATTTTACTTGCCCTTTTCTCTGACAAACCATAGTTCGATCAAAATATTTTGTGGACTTACACTTGAGTTTTAAATGTGTTGCTGGAAATGTTATAGGAAGAGCTAGCTTCCTCGTTTTTAGAAGATATGTCGTAGAAGTTAGTGGCAAGGAATAAGAAAATAAGGAGTCTGCACTAAGGGTTCGTAAATTGCTGCTCAGTCTGATTAGTGCACAGATCTGAGACAGAAAATTGTCTGCAGACTTTCAGTAATAAAGGGAAATATTCAGTAAGTTAAGCTTTGTGCTTTACTCACATCTGCATTTTTTTCATATTTCCGTGGACAAATACTCTAAATTGCTTCTCTGGTATTAACTAAATGATAAAGAACGAGTGGCTTAAAAAATGAACAAAGTTCATTCATACTGACAGAGTGCCTACACAGACCTGGATACCACCTTTGTAGGATCAGCTAGCTGACAAAAATTGTCCAGCTTGTGTAGCAGCAAATAACTGAATCCTGTCTGTCATATTCACCAGACAGTCTTCACTGAACATGAGGACTGTAGTGTTCGACTTCATGTCCAGGCTTATATACAGAGTCAAAACAGTCACAGAAGCAATGAAGACTGTCATTTAAATCAGCCACACAAACTCTAGCCGTATCTGTTACAGAGATTCTCCCAGCTTCTTACCTGCGCCTCTCTAAAAATGTAAGGTCCTAGTTCTTTCCTGTGCTCCAAAATCTTCTGTGCTTGTTCAGTTGGGATGTCAATCTGCAAAGCTGGGGGTACGGTGGAATTGATAAAGCGATCAATAATAGTTGTGATCTTATTCTGGACTGTGGCATTGTCACAGTGAGAATGGCACAAATCCTGAAAGACAAAAACAGTACTTTCAGTCAATGTAGAGAGAGATGCAAGACCCTTTGCAGGGGCCCACTGATCAAAGAGTAGCAGTCATACAAAAATAATTACACAGACAGATTCCTTCAGTGTGTAGGATGAAATTCTTATAGCAAATGTGCATGGTCACAGCCTTAGTTAAAACATAAATGAGACTTCTGGTTTGCAAATGCAGATATACAGCAGTCATTGATTTTAGGTGATAGTCTCTGACTGCACGTTCTCATGGCCAGTGTATTTTTTATCCTGCTCTCAATCTGAGTATATTACAGGCAAATAGGAGACTTTGCTGAAAAGAAAATCACACCTACAGGTGTGAAATGTACTGGTTTTCACAATGAGCTTGCTATGAATAGCACTGCAATAGGAACCGGGAAAAAAAGAAGAAAAAAAAGACACACCAGCACTCTACAAACTCCAAAAACACAGAGGAATTATTTAGAGGGGTACAAGATATTACAAGCAGGAATGTTGGCACAAGGGAGGACAATTTCAGGTACAAGTACAGCCTACCATTCATTGAAATCTTCTCATTTCCCCATTCTTTAAGATTTTCTAGTTTCCCAAAACATCAAGATCTGAAATAATTCATGGCAGGATGGACAGAATACAAAACAAACCAGAACTTACAAAGGTAAGATCTTAAAGGGGCAATGGGGTTTTCTATCATTTTAATATGGTCCTATAATTTTGGTAAAGGCAAATGTAACTGTGTTTTCACACTCTGATGATGCTACCACTGGACTTTGACAGGAGAGAAAAGTCATTCAGCTTCCTTGAAACCCTCTGAAACTCATACTTTCCATCAAGACATTTCTATAACAATAGATTATTTCATGTATCTAGTAAGGGCACAATGAGCACTCTGGAGAATGTTCAGGAAGAGAGATCTCTAAATGAAGAATATGCATTTCGTTTTGGTAGAGAAGGCTGGCTATTTACTTTGTGCAGAAATTAAAAACAGGGCTTTTAACCAGAAATGTGGCATGTGGAAGAGCTGGTTTGTTTTATTATGGATACTTCTTAGTTTTATGAAGGAAAAAAGAATGATAACAGCTACAACAAAGAAAATACAGCAATACAAAAACATATTGAGTATATCCTAAGAATATATTATGGCTTTCTTTGCTCATCTAGCATAGCAGAAAAAGCAGAGCGCAGTAGTAAGTGGGAAGAAAAACAAGCCATAAGATATGAAGAGAAATGAGACACGAACATAGAGGAACAGATGGAAATGATCCACAGAGTTATATTTCATCACATTTGTTTTCCAAAAAAAAATGTATTTTTTGTTTGTCCCAGGATGTGCCGCCAGTCCATGGGTTACAAGGAGCAATGCAGGCTGCGGCTCCCCAAGGGAGTTCTATCTCAACTGATGGCATGATAGGGCTCAGACAACACAAGCATGCACTATGCAGAGCACTGCCCACATCTTTGGCAATATTCCTCCAGTTCAGCCTGACCCACAACACTCCTACTACTCCAGCCCTTTGTTTCTATAAAGAGCATCAACTGCCAACCGTGACAAATCGCATGCATGTAGAAATATGGTTAGATTGTACTTTTTCTTGATAAGAAGACAAATAAAATTAACAAAAAAGAAGGAGAAGGGGGAGGATATAAAACAATGAAGGCTTTCTTCAGAAAGCAGATCCACAAAAAAAAAGTTTAAACTACATTCCACATTTGCCACAAGTTTCTCCATAGTCCAAGAATGAAGAGCAACAAATCTGAAAAAAACATCAGATATTCTGAGAATTCATGCCATCTACCTTCAGATGCCTTAATGTCAAGCTCCTAGTCTAAGCTGGTCTCCTGGTAACCAAGAGATAGCAGCACCTTCAGAGAGCATTTCAGCCTACAGTTCCTCATACTGAGTTCAGAGCCTCTGTGAGGACAGGATAATCGCCCTCTGGAAGCAGAGAAGCTGTAGCTTCTAAAAGAGACCCCAAATTCAAATGCCAGAACTAACCAGCAAAAATGCAGCCATGTGCCTGCAGCAGGATTCCCAAGTGCTACTGCAGCATCACCTGTGTTTACCTCCAAATTTCTGAGCACTTTAGCTAACCTCATGCTCCCAGACCACCCTGTTCAGGAGCCAAGAGAGGCTCTGCAATATCCCAAAGGCAAAATAAAAGAGGAACAAGGGAAAGATCCACGGTGCTCTTGAATTCAGTCCAGAGTGCTACTGAGAGGCTGCTGTGATTTAAAGTTTCACTCCAGAAGATTCTGATGGTGTGTTGCCTCACACTGCCACAATTGCACAATGAGGCATGTATATATATGGGAGAGAGGAAATCACTGCTGACTTTGGCCACCTCCTCAGCTGCAGTCAGATGCAACTGCACTGCGTGGAGTGCAAGGCAGCTGGCATTTGCATTTTACATGCAAGTTTTTGGTGTAGATACTATCTTTACAGTTGTACATTTGCTTGCGTTTAAAATTTCTCTCTGGTTGTTAAGGAACTACCAAACTCAGCAATAGTCTCTCTGTTTAACAATATTCAGCTGTAAAGAAAGAGTGAACATTTTAATGCTTTCATATTTTCTGGTTCTCAGAAGATGTATACCAAAATCAGGGCACTAGCTGGTTAACAGTATCCCTTAGGGGTTCAAGAGAATGTGAGAGTTTGAACAAGTAAAAGAAATACAGGCAAAATATATTCAAGTCATTAAAAAGCAATTACTCTGAAGGAACAAAACCAGTTGAACAGTGAATGAGGTTTTCCTATGAACAAGAAAATACGTAGAGATACTCTTGTTACAGTTTTCCAAATTAGTTTCCCCTAATTTGCAGTAACAGATGACATTTGCTTACAAACTGAATGGTAGTACCCTTGTGCCGCTTTACTACCGTACCTTATACTTCTGTACCTCTTGCCAAAAGAGCACTCCATTCTCCAGTAGGTCTCCTTTCAGTGACACAAAGCGTTGAAACTGATTTGCTGCCACTGGATCCAACAGCGCTTTGCGGAAAGCAATTATTTCACTGGATGAAGAAACCCTCTTGTTGTCCACATGCTGTCAAAAGAAGAAATAAATGCACCAAATAAACTTTGTTTCAAAAAGCAATAACAAAGGCATTAGTTAGCTTAAACTGTCTGATTCTTATCTTTGCAGTGACCCTAACTTTCAGTAGTTTATGAGTTTATGACATGGATACAATAGAATTTGGCAAGGTTTCATTTCTTTCTTTTCGTTTCTTTTCTTTTTTCCACTTTGGTTTGGGCAACATTTTTTGGAAAACGTGATGGAAGAGGAAATGACTGACAATGATTTAGACCATATGACTACATACTATAAAGTATGGAAACAGCTATTGTTATTGATTATGGCAACAGGCTACTTTTCTAGAGAACAGTTTGAGTTTTGTGCAAACAAACAACAAAGGAAAAGGAACAGACAAACCACATAGCTAGAAGTTGTTAAATGCTTCTGACAGGGATCTCACTAACAAAATGAGTTTTGAAAAGTGTTGCCATGATCACCAACAGAAGCTGGAGAGTCTACTCTCTGTGGAATAAAGCTACCAATAGTAAAATAGAATTTAAAGTCATCGAGACATTTTGAAAATCCTGCTGCTGCAAAGCAGAGAGCAAGTAGGCAGCCAGGAAAGGTTGGAGAAAGAAAGATGGCTTACGCAGGGACATTTTGTTTGAAATGAAGTTCAGGCTGGCCTGCCTTCCTGAACAAACAGTTCTAGTGCTGTCACTGAGGAGCAAGCCAAAGTCACCCTCTGTTATCAGATGGATGAACGAAAGTTATCTTCTAACAGTGGGACAAAACTCTCAAAGTCCTGAAGGGATGGAGTGCTGTTCAATGGTCTGGATGGGACAGAAACATTTTTAGTTGCAAACAGTCCTGGAAATCGAACCTGATTCTAAGCCGAAAGTCATTCTACAGTTTTACTTAAAATCAAGGGTTATGCTCCATGTTCTGCTGCAGAGGTGCCAGGGATGGGCACCTACTCCTGCAGGACAATGTGTGGTGATTACCCAAAGAGTCCCTTGGTTAAAATAAAGTCAGCTCAGTTTGTAAGACGGCATCTTCTCAGATGTCCTCCACACCTCCACACATGTGACCAGGATCGGACAGCTTTTGGGAAAAATCATTTTTGGGACATGTTCATAAAAGGAAGAACATAATGCTGCTCCCAGTTCTACACTAGTGTACAAGTACTGTTTAGCTTTTGGGTCAGCAACCTTAAAGCAGAATACAGAAAATAACTATCTTCCTGACAAACAGACAAAAAGAAAACTTAGTTAACAGAACCCACATGCACTTTGGATCTGTTCTGAGCTAAGGGTTTGCATGGATAATTGGTGACCGGGTCTCCAGTTTGATTTCAACACACAATAAAAGTTCAACTGAATAAATGTACGCAACTTGTATGTTGGCAATCACCAAGAGTTCTCTGCTCTTCAAGAGAAAACACTGGCGAACATCTGATGAAATGTATTATTACAAAGGTTTAAGATGTTTAAAATTGATATTATCTCAGTGCTGTAAGATTAAAATACAATTCTAAATGAAACAGATACTGTGAGATATGATTAAACCTGCCCACTCCACTGCATACTTCACATTCCCTTTTGTGTCTGCACATAATCCACTCGCAATAATAAATAAACTACCAGATGCTGGAACGAACAGCTTGTCCCAATAAGTCCACTGCATGCAAAATACAGATAAATGTGAATTAAAGGTACAATACCAGTTTAACGAGGGTTAAGAGTTATCTACAGTGCAGAACAAGGGACGTTTTTTTTCAAGTATGACCTCTCCAGACAGTAAGGAAATTTACCATGAACATCCAGCAGGGAGCTAAATTCATCACTAATGTGAGTAATAACCCTACTGTAGCCAATACAATCATGTGCCAGGTCCAAAAAGAAAAGACAGTGAAACTGCAGACACAAGAGACATATAAACTTCACTTGCCTTCCACGTCCTAGTTGTCTTCTGTTTCTGTCTTAGGAGATCTTCAGTTTTGTCCCTTACCTATGGTTGAAGAAAAGATTGCCATTTCATTTTTTAAATCTTCTTGTTTGGTGATCAGCCCTCTAATGATTGAGACTGCAATGGAAGAATAGTTGAAACATCTTCATTTGGTTCTTGATGCGTGAAACTTATTGTGAACCCAAAACAAGAGCACCATCCTCTGTTAAGCTATAAATAAGCACACGTTCACTGAGTCTCTAAGAAGTCAAGAGGCAACGGCAGTTAAATTGTGCTCTTCCACTGGTTTATCTTAGCCATAAAGCACTGAGGAACCACCCATGTTGTATTTCGGGTTCTAATATTAGGGTGTTTCTTAAATGAAATGTTGTTGCTCTTTTGGGCAGACATATCAAAAATAGAGACTTGATCCTGCAGCTTCTTTGCAGCAAAAAGTACACCTCAAATTAAGGGCAGATTTCCTGAATAAGGGCTACATAGCATGCCCACAGCGTTTGGTCACTGTGAAATATGAAGCCAAGTGGAGAATGTCATCTGGTTTCATTTCTTCTAAAATATGTTCTTCAAAGGACCTTTTCATCCTCTGAATTTGCAGTAAGAAAGAGAAAAGAGCAGTTAGACATAAATGGAGTTAGGGACAGACTAAAAGCAGATTAAAACTATGTATTTTCTGTAAACTGTTTATTAGAGTATAATTCAGTGTTTTCCAAACTGCAAGGGCTACTCTCCCTGCCAGCACAGTGCAGCAGGTGCAAGAAGAGGCATGAGTGAGCTTCCAGAACTAGAAGCAGCTTAGCTTTATCTCATGGTCTTATCAGGGAAACAGAATTCAAATGAAAAGGGCAGAAGTTAGGGAATTTTGCTTTAATATAACCATTATTAAAAGTACCGTTTGTCTTATGAGAACCTTTACTTTCTGATTGCTCTGGATCTATTAAAAGGATCGAATACTATTCTGACAAACATCTAATAAAACTCTTGAAGATGATCATGGGTTTTATGAATCAATGCAGTGTGCATGTGCGTCCACGTGGTGGAACCGTCAAGTTTCCTTCTGCCCTGACTTGTCAGAGCTTTTGTGGCAGTGCAGAGAAAACAAGTCTTTTTGCAACTGTCACCTGCAGGATGATATTCCCGCACAGATCCCAGCCATAAAAGTCAGATGTTAGCTCTGGCCACTCCCCAATCTTTCTAATGAGCCAGTAGGAGTGAAAGGTTCCTCATTTGTTGTTTTCTGGCAACTTTTTAAAGTAACCAATGGGAAGCAAGACCTGTGGTAGTTAACCTCCTTGACTCAGCAGCATTGTGCAAAATCTGGAGTAATTTCTACAGGCACTGGAACTCCAGATGGGAAAATACGGACAGTGTATGAGAGAGCACACAGCATGGGAAGCCCACTCATTTGTGTTCTTTTCCTCTTGGTTAAATCCTTTACAGAGCAGCATTTCTTCTACGCGCAAGTTGTCTATGTGCAAGCTTGGGTGGAATGGCTTATGGAGAGAGCAACATTGCAGCAAAGATGAGCATTCTCCCCCAGCAATCTAGCTGGCAGCAGAGCCAACACCAGCTTCTTCAGGTTTAGGATCTAACTGCTGTGAACCAGACTAAGCCTTCAGAGGAACCCCCCTCACAATTAGCAATTGGAATGCTTCAACCTGTACATGTTAGGTGCTTTTTTCAATGTGATCTGAATGTGCATTACAGGCTGCTTTTCCTCTGAACCTTTTAATCCCAATAGTAAATGATGAGCCAAACAATAAAACAATGCCTGCATGTGTTGCTATTGTTAAAAAATTACCTTTGTTTGTCCTTCTGCCCCTTGTTGTTCATCTGCCAGGAACAATGGCAGCCATTGCTCTTCTAATCTCTTCTGGACCCAGTGCTGAATTTCAAGCAGAACCGCTGGAGGAAGCCGATCATGAAGGATTTGTCCCCATCCTCCACCTGAATGCATTAGCTAAGCAATCCAAACACAATAACATATGACATAAACTTTTGTGTATACCAAAAGTCCTTTGCCTCTCTACGTCCTTGATTTAGCAAAGCATGAGCTTAACTGTAAGCAAAGCATGCTTACCCAAGGCTCACATGTACTTTTCATAAAAGGGAGCAGATTATATTTGTCCCTACCTATAATAGAATACAGACTCTGGCAAAAAGTACCCCAGCTCGACCAAGTAAATTTCATAACTATCAAGATATTTCAGACTACCACAGCTCAGACTTGCCATCTGTGACTTTAGTGACATACCAAAATAGAAAGCTGGAACAAGCCACTCTGTCTGAAAGCCATTTTAACACTTTCTTTTGAGCTGTGCTGTGTGTGCCCTGGCTGTGGCCTCAAATGGGGGTTTAAAGAGAGATGTTCTATGGGGATCTGAGAGGAGAAACCTGAACAGGAAGCAAGGAACCTCCATAAGCAGAATAGAACCAGACTAGCACTGATCCAAAAATACAAAGTACAAGCCACAAATGAAGATAATATTTGAGGAGATAGCTTGGGGAAAAGCAAAAGTAATGCTGATTACAGCCTCTGTTCTCAGTCCCACCAATAAGTGTTCTTAATAAACGGTTGTGTAACTGTTACCTGTTCTTGTTGCTCTCTGGTAGCTGGGCTGTTGGGTCCAAAGAAGTATTTTTTGTTCAGATACTTGTTTTTTATTTCCTTGGATTTTTCCTCCCTTTTTTCTTTATCCTTGTGGAGCATCTTTCTGAACTGTTCAATATCCAACCAGCACATGAGATCCATTCTACAAACAAATTTAAACAGAATGTTTATTTCAATATAGAGTTAATTTGATCAGCATTCTAGAGAGTTATTAGTTTAACCACAAACCACCAGAGTGCTAAGTCCTAAATACCAGGTTACATTGGACTGAAATTTTATGTCAGCTTTTCTTTGGTTGTATCATCTGGTGAGACCATAGCACATGCTGAACAGACAGACCAAAACACATCTTGGGGATCTCACTCAGGGTCCTTCTGAAGTACCACAGAAAGGAGCAAACTCCTCAGTTTGATGCTGCTAAATCCAGCAGGGACTGTGAACCAGAGACACAGAGCAGAACTCATGAAGTGAAGGCAAAAAGAAACACATGAATATTTGAATCAATACTGCAGGCTGTGAGCCACCAGGAGATGAGTCAACATTGCCATCCTGCCTTTTCATAGCACTTTGTGACAGAGGAGCAGGGATGACAGCTAGGAATGGCTACCCAGGAATCATTTCCCTTCCTAAACCATGTGAGTGCTGGAGCTTGTGAGTTAGTCCATAAATCAAGCAGACAAAAACAATTTCTGGTAAATTTTAGTTCTAGGGCATTTTGTGGGCTGCCTTTTCATAAATTACTAACTTTACTCCTTATTTAATAATTTATAAGTGACAACCTCCATATGCAATTCTTGGTCTTTACATTGTTCATAATCATTTGAGTGTATACTGTCTATTTGAGTTTGTTTTAAGGGAACATGTATTGGTTTTATTCTTTAAACTAGAGGACAGGATAACTGACATATCAACAATTTCAGGTTAGTTCATGTGACTGCTTTCTGACAGTATCTTCTATCCAAAGTTTTGTGAGCATTTCAATGAGGACATTCATTATATTTGCAGCAGGAAACGTGAAACATTAAATTCAGACAAATCTGTTTCACTTTTCCTTTTGTTTATTAACTGGCTTTTTTGAAGCATTAATTTTTGAGTAAAACTCTCAAAAGAATCCAAATAATTTAAGAACAGATATCTCCTTTTCAGAATTCTAGGCCTAGGTTCTATTGAGATTGATATTCTTTCATCTGTTAGTTTGTCAAAAAGGAAATAAGTTCACCCAAAGGCAAGTGATCCAAGTTGCTATGGTTTGTGAAATTATTTCTTGTCATCTATCTATGCCAACTGACCAAATATATCCATCTCATTAAAAAATACATATATATATATATATCCTCTTGACATGTATTAGCTTAAACTGCTTACAATGATGGCTTATCTAAGCATGCTCTACTATACACTTCCAACAGATCAGGAGCATGTGCATAGTCAGTTGCTCTGGTAAAACTACCAAATAATAAGCCATGAAGCCAAAGTAAGACAAATTAGCCTGCAGTTGCATGAATGTTTCCTGCATGTTTAACGGAATATTAATTAAAGGAAATTGATTTTGTTTCTTAACAGAATTAGTGCTCAGGCACTGAGTAACCAATCTGTTCTTGCCTAAACTTCACTTCCAATTGAGCCATGACAGTTGGTAGATCTAGAGCTATCTCTAAAACACTGCTTTCTGAGACTTTTTTACATTTTTTCTTCATTAGGAATTTTTACAAAAGACAATCTGTACATAAACCAAATATCTCCCTGGCTCTATCATTTTACAATTGTCCATGATTAATAGAGAGACAGGAACTCCCAGAGGTGATTCAGCATGTACATCAAGGACTCCACTGTAGCAATCACTAGTGATTGCTGCCATCTCCCCACGTAGAGAGGAAGTCTATACTCATCATCTCCAAAATGGAGTTTGCACATCTCAGAAGTACATGAGACAATCCGATCCACTAGGAGGGAGAAATGAAAAATCAGAACATCAGTAGTAAGTGCATGAAAAGATAAATATGCATATATTGGGTATGCATACCCCACTTTTTTTTACTGCTAGTAGTGCACAATCAAAAATGTCTGGAGGCTGCTGATCTAGACAACTTAGAAACTAAGAGTGACACCATGCTTAACTGATCATGGACACCTATGCTGTGAAAATTTCTATCTGAGCTTGTTACCTTGTTGTAGACAGTGAAGAAAAATAACTATATTTGTGAGTTATTAATTTTAGATGTTCCCTTCCAAATTAGAAAAATTGTCTCCAAAAAGAGGAATTCCTCTCTCCGACTAAAGAAGGAACCTATGATGGTGCACAAAAGTGGTGAGACTGTGTCTTGTCCGGAGGAATCCTGTGTTAGATGAACATCTCTGTACTCTGTTGAAAAGGTGGCCAATATCCAATTTAAAATCATGCTAGTACTTATTTATAAGTAATAAACAATATGCAAGGCATCAGCTAATGGGAAGTGAAAATTAAGGGACTTGCTAGCAGTTAGGGAGTACATTTGACTTTTCCTAAAACAGAGTAGAAATTAAAGAGGCTTGGGGGAAAACAAACAAACAAAAAGAAAGAAAGCAGCAGACTCACATATACTTCTGATAGAACTTCTGTTCAGAGACTCGTTCTTAAATAAGTGGTCTATTTTTCTAAAGCTTTCTACAAACTCTATCTCCTAGCGGCTGGTGCTTAATTCTGTTTGGATCAGTGCAAACAGAAAACTGCAGTTGCTCTAACACTATAAGAACAACATGGTCACATTCTACTTGTATATATATATGTATTTGTAACATTATGCCTTATTCTGTAAATATACTGAATTGAATCTGTAAAAAAACAATCAGTTTTTAGTCATTATTGGTTAATTGCTGTGCTCAGGATTTTGCCAGAGCATAAACTGAAAGTAAAACCAGATTGCAGATGTGCTATGATAGAAGGATTTTTACCTTCAAAAAAGTTAAGATAATTCAGTTGTCAGACAATGTGCATGAGTATTTCATAAATATGCAAACATTTTTTAAAAAAAGATTAAAATCCATGAATATTTAGACAGTCAAGATCCTCAATGAAGATTTCTTCTGAACTTAAAAACAAGTAAATTAGTCACATAATGAAGAAACATACCCAGCAGAATGCTCGTTAAGAAAAACCCAGAACTGTTCTAACTTTGGTTTGTTGTGGATCAGGTCATACAAATTGGAGCCTGTCAGTTTTTTGGAAGCTTGATGCAAGTGCTGAGCTTCTTTGAGAACGTCAGGGAAGGATGGCAGATCAGTGTCAGCAACAGTACTCTGAGGAAAGAAATTATTTCACTTACATAACTACTTTTTGATCTATATTTTGCCCAGTCTAATAATCCTGTATTAGATAACTTCTAACAGCTGTATGATCACTAAGAAAATAAATTGATTTAAAGCTCCAGCTCTTAATCAGCTTTATTTTTATGTTTGCTTTAAACATATTAATGTGTGCAGGTTCCATAATCAAATAAACTAATACATATCTGTAATTTACTTGAAATCAACACATTCAAGCTCAAGGGCCCAAAATACACTCCACTATTGGAGACTGTCCCATTGAGTCCAATCATACGATAGTGTGATGCTGATGTACCTAACAGAAGAACGGAATTTGTAATTAACACAGTGGTTATCAATCATTTCCCAGCACATGGATGGCAAAATTCAGACTACTTGTTTCTCCAAACTGGCATGTAGGCAATCTTTCATTGCTGATACTTCAAGTGTTAACCCTCTGTTTTAGAAAATGAGTTTGTTTTTGTTAGTAGGTACTTGTCTTACCTCATTCTTCTTGGAAACACTTTCTTGATGCAAAGCCTGGAGTTTTCTAAAGTACACAGAGTCCAGCTGTCGAGTTTCTTCCACCAACTCCACCTAATAAAAATAATATCTTATGTCATCCCTACAGTACACATTATAGAAAGATGGAGAACTGGACAGGCAATTTGCCAGTGACAGTGGATAGAAAAGAAAATGTTTGCCAATAATGAGACGAATGTTTAGGAGACCCTAAAAGTCACATCCTTGTGACAAACAAAAGATCTGGTGGGACAAAATTTTCGGATCTAAGCAGATTTCTACATAACACTACAAAATAACCCAATTGTATCTTTAAGATAAGAACTTCAAATTAAAAAACATGCTGAATTGCACTGTGTAAAGCAAGCCAGACCTACCTGACTGCCTTTACCAGCAAACTGCATTTCAAAGTGTCACTGAGAAGCAGAAAGACAGACTTTAAAACAATCACTCTCAGTGGTAAATGACAAAAAGATAGAGTCTCACATGGTTCCAGAAGTGGAAATTAGAGACAGAGATGACATCTTATGATAATATCTAAACAATTAAGGTGAAAGCTTTCAGAGTCTCAGTCCCTTCATTTTGATAATGGCTAGTGCCTTAAAACAATAAACTGTGCATGATTGGAACACATTAAGTGTTGGCATTTTTCAAATTAACTGGAAGCATTATATGTATAACTACAGCATATCTCCATATTACTTGCAAACAACCAGTAGCAGTGTAAAGAATAGTTTGGTGACCCTCTCTCTTAGTCAGACTAAGCCACTCAAGTGCAATTTTAGGATACTTACTAAAATTTAGACAGTGAGTTAAACTGATTCGCATTCCCATCACAAAGATTAAAAAACTTATTGTGGTCTCATTGTACAAGAATTTATGTGTGAGAGAGAGAAGAGGTTTTAGATTGTGATTCATTACACTTTTATCTAAATGTGAATACCGCACTAGTCACCGTATTACCTGAATACCTTCAGGCTCAGTGTAATTCTATTCCATTGTTCTAAAGTGCTTTGGGGTATTCTTTTCCTTAAAAGAAAGGTAGTATGAAAGCAAATAGGAAAATAATTCAGAACATTTTTCACAAACTTTAAGCAGAGAACAGATAGAGGCAGCATGAGAGTCAATAGTAAAAAAAAGAACTCCCCTTTTTTCCTGTTTTTGTTTGCTGTTTGTTGTTTTTTTTTTTAAGATAAAAACGTAAATACATACTAACCATGTTCCAAATAAACAATTTTGAACTCACCTAATTCTTGATAAGATATCTTGTTTCTTTATGGGCCAAATATATCCTGCCGTATGGGAGAACAAAGGAGGAGAGTAGAGCCAGGGACTGAACAAAATACAAAGCAGACCTTTTCTTTGTGTTTGGTAGCGAGCCTAATGCATCAGCCTGCGCCTAGTACAAAGAGACTCTAGTGCCTCCTAGAACAGGTCGTTTTATGTCTGTGTACAATAACTCTTCACAAATGCATATATTGTGCACTCAGAAGGATTTGGTACTGTTTTTTCATGTTCTGCTTAAGATGTTTGTGTTATGAGGGTATTTGCTAAGAAGTCTGCACATAACTGAACACTTGCAAAGCAGAACATCACCTAAATCAAAAGGGAAATAGATTCTCCCCTGGTTAACTCAAGAACACCTGACATATGCATTACAGTAACATAAAGTAAGAGTTTATTTTCAATTACTACTTTGGAGAAATTCTTCCATCACTAGAAGTAATGAAAATGCTGTATTCAGAGTGTTCTCGAAAGCAAAGTCCTTTCTGTCCCCAGGTGGTGTATCCTAATTACTCTGCTAAGCCAATGCCTTGTCTCAGTGAGGAATTGGCACTAGATACTAGACCACTAGTAACGGTAATACATACATATACTATACATTTATAAAAGATGTACAGTTTAATAATAATCTGATGGAAAGTAAACAAAATTTCAGATTAATGAAAGCACCAATTGATTACATAGCATTCTGCAGGTCATTAACAATTTTAGATGAAATACACATTCAAACAACTTTATGTTTCTTACAGGAATTAAGTTGTCACAGGATGAGATAAAATGGTCTTTTTCTGAATTAATTAGAAAGTAGAAAGTAGAAAATAAAGAAATATATAGCTTTCATACTGGGGTGTGCTTCATATACAGTCTCATAGGGATCTGTGCTGAGGTTATTTTTAAAAATATATTCAGAAAGTATCTTGTAAAGGAGGTGAGTGAGAAGACAATAAAATTTGCAAAATAATACCACAGAACAGAAAATGAAATTGACTGTGAAGAGCTACAGGATTTCAGGATATTTAGCATCTGAGTGATAAAGAGAAGCTGAATTCAATGACAATAAACATTAAGTCATTCAAATTAGCTCCAAATTAGGGCCTTACATTAGCTGCTGTTACTTAGTAAGGAGATCTTGGAATCATTACAGCATACATACACAAGCACTCAGAGTTCACTAAGAGTCAAAAGGCAATTAGAATGATAGAAACGATTAGGAAAGGAACAAAGAGCAAAACAGAAAACATCATTCTGCCACTGGATAATAGTGCATCAAGATCTTCAGCATTGCTGGTATCTCATGAGAAGAATATAAAATAACTGATATATGTGGAATATATAAGAAAAGTATGAAACAACTTCTGTAAAGGAGGATGCTGAATAGCACAGATTGTTGAGTTTCACCAAGGGATAATTGTAGTGGGATATGACAGAGACATAAAAGCATTAACAGCACTGAGAATATGACAAGATAACAGTTGTTCACTTTTCCTTAGAACTTACAGAACTAGGGAATCAGGTGAAATTATCGAGGGGGTGGGGGTGGGAGGCAGGGAAGACTGAAAACAAACCAAAATAAGCATTTTTTCTTCTATTGCGTGATTAAACCAATTGCTACAGTGAGGCTGAAGATTTATGGACCCAAGACACATTTATGTGAAGTCATGGGGCAAAAGACTCATCAAATACCATTAAACACAAAAAAGGTAGACAAGACTTCTGCTTTATGTACCTCCTAGATGGCTAAGTGCTGAAGCTGGCCATACTGCTGTATGGTTTTTTTGTTCTTACACGCTATTCTTAAACATTAGTACTGGCCACCACTTAAGTGGATCTAGAAGGCTTTTCTCAAATTTGTATTTAGGTATTTATCTCAGTTCTACTATTTGTCCATACATGCAAGAATGACAATAGTTAGAAAAATAAATACACTCCACTATAAAACTATTGTTTATCAACAATAGTATCAAAGAAATGTAACACTTCCAGAGCGCAAAGAGAAATTTTGCTATAGCAAAATGCATTCCTTCCCACTCCAAAGAGTGTGGGGTCTACGAAGCCTGCAAAGTCCTTTTGAAGGGCAGACTGCTCTTCACAGGAAGCTCAGCCTACTCCATGTGGAAGGGAGTGGGTGATTGAAACATCTCATGATGCTTCACTCTTCCTGACTGTAAATGCAACAGATTAGTATGTGGGATTAAGAAAGGGCTGTTTATGAAGACTCATAATATTCTTCCATGATGTAAGAATTTATCACAGTGCCATACAAGTCAGTTACCTTTCCATAAGTGTACTTGTCTGCTTCCACCATCTTCATCCATGGTTCTAGTAGAAGGAGAAGGATATGTTCTTCTGCTGAGTCAAAAAGATCCTCAAAAGCTGGGTCCATTTTCTGATAAATCATGTTTTTCTTACTCTGATGAAGGCCGATGTCCATACTGGCAGATGGGGCAATGTATGTTGCATAAAGGAACTACAATGAAACAGAAGAAATCTGTTTCTGAGACAACTTCTATTCCAATGGCCACGGTCTTAATGCATCTATGTCCCCAACTGGCCTGCTGTATGTTCTGAACGTGCACCTGATTATACTCACCCTATACTATATTTTACCTGTGCTATTATTTTGTCCAAAATTCAGTTATTGCCATAACTGGCCTCCCAGTCATTTTCACTCAAACCTGTTTAAATGATTAGATCACAAAACAATTTTCAGTGTAATTTTGGAGACACTTGACTAATTCTAAGCTAGATTCAGATACCCACAATAATTACAGCAACTGCACATTTTCATGAAGTAGGAAGTTTTTTTTTTACTGCAATACTATACTTGAGTGCACTGAGTTCTTTTGCAAAATATGTGCTGGGCAACTTTGTGAAAGAGAATTTCTTTGTCTGTTTTTACTAGGAATAGATGGAAAATTGTAATGTTAGGGTTTAAATTAATGAAAAAAGTAATAAGATTTCATTACGTGCTGAGTTCCTCTTGTACATTTCTTTGACATTCCTGGGACTCCTTTGTGATACAGGATCTGTACCAGAAGTTACCAATGCTAAACTGGTGCCTAAATTGTTACCAAAGTAAGGATTATAACAGGTGCTTTTAAAACAGGTATTTTTATGAAACACAGAATTTGCCATTCAATATGTAAAAGCACAAAAAAGCTAAACCTGGAAAACATTTCTTTTTCCCTAACTACACCTTCTTGAAGCACAGAGCCATTTTTTTCTCCCAAGGCTTCTTCTTTCAATAGACAACTAAATCACATTCTTCTTTCCTTTTAAATGTCTCATAAATTGCTTTGAAAGCCAGATAAAAACATTTTCTTGCAGTAGTATCCTGAAATAATACATTTCTAAAACATCGTGACTCTGACTTCAGGTAGGAGACCAAGTGGAAAGAGATACTTCCATAATAAAATTCATGCAGGCTTTTTTTTTTCTCTTCTTCACTTTGTCAAAGTCTAACGAATTTTTAAACATCTGGTTGGCGGATGAGATGAGTAGCAAAAGCCAGAATTACACTGAGGAGTCCATTCTCAGTATTTATTATCACACAATTTTTACAATGAAGAATCCAGGAAATTATGTTTCCTTATGCTTCTAAATACAACTATAACTACCAGTATAAAATAGAAAGGAGAAAATAGTACATCTACTCCATTTTCCAGCAGAAATAAAGCACTGTTGTGTTTAGATTTTTAGCACAGTGACTGGATATTTGAGTACATGAAATAATGACTTTTTACATCAACTTTTAATTTATTAGATTCCTTCATTCAAACAAAAACAGTATCATCAAACTACGCCTCCATTATTTTGTACCTCAACAACTTGAAACATACCCTCTAGCCTCTCATGGCACCAGGCCATTGAGGAATACAGAGATAGAACCACTGACATACTCCAATTAGAACTTGTATACTGTATATTCATTGCCTCTGCACGATTCCACTCTCCTTCTGTGTAGATATAAGCACTAAAAACAAGTTAATATGGACCACTTCATCGGTGCAAAAAAGGCTTGCAGGTGTAAGGTAAGGCCAAAGAATTAAGACATTGCCCAGTACAGTATTAGCTGAACGATAAGACCACATCTATTCTAGCTTATGCCTTTCTCAGCAAATCTCGAAGTTAACTGAAATGTAACAGATGCAATATGAATTAGATTCATAGTGAGTTCAACTTGGAAGTCATTTTGAAGAACCCTAAAACTAAAAAGTTTCAGTTACATCATGTCCTAGTCTGTTCTTACAACATTTAACACATAAAACAGACAAATTAAAAAGAAACAGCCCGATGATATAAGAATGTGGTATCTTTAGAAATAGACTTTTTTAAGAAAGTCATTGGGGCTTCACTGCTCCATCTGTCATGACTTCATTGGTCCACACAAGGGACCTGTAAATTGGTGAAAGGACATGAAATAGGTCCTTAACATGTTAGCACACATTTAACCTCATTCTTAAAATGGCTAGTCATTCCTAGTAAAGTATCACAGATTGCAAAAAAGAAACAAACAAACAAAAAAACAGCTTAATGGATGGAGCTCTTATTTCCCACATGATTTTGTATGAAATGTTTTAACTTAAATCCATTTACTATTATTCTTTAGAACTGACCAAAAAAAAATATCAGACTGAAGGGTAAGAAATTCTCCAATGCTACAAAGAGGATAAGGGACCTGGAGTACCTCCCTTATGAGGAAAGACTGAATGCCCTGGGGCTGTTCAGCCTAGAGAGAGGAAGGCTGAGACAAGATCCCAGCTATGATTATAAATATCTAAAATATCAGAGTCAAGTGGATGGGGCCAGACTGTTTTTGGTGATGCCCAGCAACAGGATAAGGGGCAGTGTATCAAATGCATAAAATGTGCAAAAACACAGCAAGTTCCATACAGACATGAGAAAGAACTTTATGTTGAAAGTGACAGGCTGTCCAAAGAGGCTGTGGAGGCTCCATCTCTGGAGATATCCAAAACCTATCTGGACACTTTCCCGCGCAACCTACTCCAGGGAACCTGCTGTAGAACAAAGTTGGACTGGATGATCTCCAGAGCTCCTTTCCAACTCCTACCATTCTGTAATTCTGTGATTCTGTAAAGAGGCTTTGAGCAAAAGGAATTGATAATCTGCTCACATAAACACTGTTGTAATATTTTGCCATATTAGGGACTGCTTTTGCTGCCTGCTCTACCTGCAGAATGGCCCTCTAGTCCTGCTTAATTTCATATGCAAAACTAGAGCATAAAAGAGAGAGATTTTTTTTTCCATAAACAATTGTTAAGGGTGGTAAAGCAGAAATTAAGAGGAGGTTAATCCAGCTGTAGCTCTTCTCTAAACTCAAAGACCCAGATCCCCAGGTAGCCAGGACAGCTTCTTCCCTTTTCAAAGATGCAGATTTACATTGTCTGATGATTTGGTGTGATTACATCTATTGTCTTCATGTAGGAATCCACTGCTATGAGATTTGACCCAGCAAGTGGAAACATAGCATCACAAAGTGACTAAGTGACTGCATGCACTTGCAGATGAGAAGAAGAACCTTTCACCTTATGCCCATTGCTGATGTTTCAGGCCCATCTGTGGATCTGCAGTGATTTCAATGCAAGGACTACAGGGAGAACAGCTGCTAAGAGTTTTAGATGTGTCAGAAAGAGTAAAAAATTCTGTGTTCAGAGCCTTCAACACAATGACATTAACAAGACAAAAGGGGGGGAAAAAAAGCACTGTATCCTTTTAAAATTAATATTCATAGCCTTTTTTTATTCCTACATTATGGAATTATTTTTTTTTGTTTTCTCAGCCACTGTGCAGTAGTGAAACTACTTTTGGCCAATGTACTAAAAGAATCAACAGAAAAAAAAAATTATATGAACTTAAAGATTATAAATTTAATAGAAAAATCTTAGACATGTGAAATCAAGCGCACACTACGCATTTACTCTATGTTTTGTTTCTTCTGTAAAACAAACAGAATTTTCCTATCTGCCAGCTATACATTTTCCTACGAGTGTTTTAGAAGAAGCGATGGATCTAACCCAAAACCCTGATCCGGAAATTCGATCCAAGTTTGCATCTTGACATTATTCATGATGGCACAAATATGAAGATATGAAATGATTAGGAAATTCTGATTAAGATTTTGGCATCATTTATTAATTTCCAAATTCTGGAATGTTCAGGCTTTGGGTTTTGGTGTGAATTTACTCCAGATGAGAAGGCTTTGGTAGGCAATCTCAAAATGACTGGAGTAAAGCAAGAAACACAAAAAAGATTTAAAGTCCAAGTGCTTCATATTGCTGCCCAAAACCATAGATATTTCTCTGATCTAAACGAGGGGCCTGTGCAGCTGTTTGACAGAATCACATGAAGGGAAATATACAATGCACTGACTGGTCTTAAATGGAATGGGTAAACTGCCTGAACGCCCGTCATCGCTTCTCACCAACATAAACCTGTTTCTGACACTAAAACTTCACAGTAATGAAAACTCCCTTTACCTAAATTCACTCTAGTGCTAAAATATTGTATTTCCCATAACAACATTGAAGTTTCTTTCTCTAAGTTGCTTTTTTTTCTTTTCTTTCTTTCCTTTTTTTCTTTTTTTTCTTTTTTCTTTTTTTGTCAAAAACTACAACATCTGTTTCTTTATTGTTTTTCTTTCCCAATTTATTTTACACTCCTATGTGCATTTTTTATAGTGAATAACCACATACTTTCCTAAATGATTACTGGTACCCATCATTCATCTTATGCATTATATTTCATCTTCACTGTAGCTTTTTTTTCCCCCTGAATGAATGAATATGCACCCTGGAATGTGTTTCCTTACTCTATCATAAAGCTGAGATAAAAATACCTAACAAATGTAACAATGAGTAGCAGACACACAGTAATACAGGTTTGCTCTTGTTCCTAACAGGAAGCAGGCAGAATACATACAGAATACTCTGCATGTCTATCTCTGTAATAAATAGTAAAATATATATGATGATGTGTTCGTAGAATTTGATTCACATTCTCTTAGGAGTATTTGGAATTACTATCTTATTGTGCCAAAGGTGAGCACAGAATTTGGGAAAGCATCTTTTCCATAAGCAGACCCTGTAGATTGGATGCAGCTTGACTCTTAATGGTGTTCCAATGAAAACAAGAATAATTTTTGTGCAGCCTTAAAAGGCAAGCTTGAGAATGATACCAAATGTTGCAGCACATGTGTTGATTTGTTATGTTACATTTCAGCTGTTACTTATGCTAATGGAACAGTTTCGCATATTTCGTTTTGATGTATTTACTTTAATGGTTATGTGCATGTAGTTCCCTGCAATTGCCTAGTAACACAGATTGCACGATGTTCTGCTGTCACCACCAGGCCAGCACTGGAAATAAGATAAGAAAAAGAAAAAAGACCTGGGCCTTAATTTTCAGTCATGCAATCTTTGCAAAATGAGTGGAAGCGAGTGCAAAATTAAAACTAATTAAAAATGGAATTAAAAAACATTATAAGCCATAACCTAAGATTTTTTCCTAAAAAAAAAAAAAAAAAAAGGGAAAAAAAAAGGGAAAAAAATCAAGATTCAGTCTAGATACAGCAGGTAACAATATGCTTAAAAAAAGAAGAGGAAGAACTGGAAGATATTTCTCATGCTTTTAGCAGAGCGACACTGCTATGTGCCTAACTCTCTGATTAAGAAAACCAACTGTCCCTACAAATTCCACAGTAAATTAAAAAGTAAATTTGGGGCAGTATAACTTTTCCTAATGGGAAATGGAATTCATCCAATATCCCACATCCTGACATTTCCCAGAGTAACATTCCCTATCAGGTTTCCTAAAAGGTAAACCTTATCTAGTTAAGCATACAGCAAGCAGAGACTCAGTTTTGAAAGGACGTAAAAACAGGGACAATATGACTGTGCTGTTCAATGTGTTTGTCCTGCTTTGGTAACAGTTCTGGAGAAGGACTCTAGGAAAGGCAGAGAGTTTACATTCCTGTTGTGAATGGGGTCCCTTGCCATAGGTTTGGGCCATCTGGATGGTCTGCCTTGGGGACACCATTAGTTGCATTTAGTTTCAAGCCATAGGAGAGTGGGAAAAAATAAATAAGGTAGCACTTCAGGTTGTCAAGTTTGTTACAGAAATGAGGGAGTACAAGCCTCAGCCTAGATTTTCCCTACTGACACTAATTCAAGTGAAAATTCAGACAAATATACAAATTTCTGTCATTTCCCCCAGTGAAACTTTGAAATAGAAAGAGAAGACAAATTCAAGATGCTCAATAACATAAGCCATACAATGAAATTATTCTCCACTGCTCCCTACAGATATTTATTCCAATGACATCTGAAGAAGTTTTGCTCTATTACAGCATATACTCAAATATGCAGATAGAATATACTCCTACACAACGTTTACAGAGGAAAAACAGATTGAAGTTTCACAAAATGAAGTTAAAATTTGCTTAGAATCCTTCTAAAAATATCACATTGCTGAGGACTCCTTCTCTGGCAGTATCAGACTATTCTGCTGTCAGCGAGAGCTATCAGCACCTATGGCCCACAGTGAACTGGTTTATTTTTACTTTATTTCATGACTTATAGTGCATATTCAATTAAAAATTCTTGTTTATAGTCATTTCCACTGCAAAGTAAATATGTGTGTGGGTGTGGAAGAAAATTATGTAAGGACTATAATTATGTCCTAACAGTCAGAAAAGGTAAAACAAGAGTGACAGTTTGAAGGCCCATTTTCATGACTTTAGGTCATTACATGAAGTCTGATCTATGAGACTTGCAATTCTAACCCACACAGGAGATGGAAAGAAAGGTAAAGCCCAATTAGATGATTCATAAAAAATGTTATCACAGATGTTAACACTAACCAGGCAGTTTCCAAATACGACGCAGAGTAGCAAAGGGAAGATTAGGTAAACTGAATAGAATAGATAAAACTGGGAACAGACAACAGAGCCTAGAAATCCAACTATGCGTGTGTAACATTTAAATCAAGTAATCATGTGGAAGTAAGCCAGAGAGCCTCTTTTACTGTCTACAACCCAGATATACTTTGGTGTGAGTTGTCAGGATTTGGAAGCATTTCTATTTTCTATCTTTTCCAATCTTTACACTGAACAAGTGTATTTGTGAAGGAAAAACACATTATTTACAACTTACTTGAGCTTGCCTGCATATTTTAAAGGGATGAAGAGTTTCTTGGTAGAAAAGCTGATGATAAGCCTGTAGGTCAGACCAAAAGTACGCACTGTTCTTCCACAACTAAGGAAGAAAAAAAACTGTAAGTTATTGCTACTCGAATATCAGGTCTTTATAAAAAAAGGTTGAGTTTCCAATGCAAGTAATTATTTAACTCATAATAAATCAAGCTCAATTTAAGATGGATTTAATCTTCTGTTGCTTGTTGGCAAAAGGACAATATATTTAATAGCATCATCACTATGATACTATGTCTTTTATTGTATCCTTTATGCATTTATTTATGCCATTAAAATTGTTAACATTGTAGTTAACGTTTGAAGAGTAACCACATTTCAGTGGCATAAAGCCAGCACTTAAGAAGAAATGCTGATAATGGACATGCAAAATTCATGCCATGGCTAAATAGCGTTTTGTAGCAATAACCAAAACAATTAAATGTTGTGTACTTGACATATGTTACTACAACAATCATTGCATTTTAATTATATGAATTTCTGAGGCACAGAATCTTGGCCCTAGTTCACAAATTCAAACAAATGTCAAGCTATCTTTCAGCAAAAGGAATCTAGATATTTCCTGAAGTCCACTCCTTTAATTATGCACTTACAGGGTTTGAATCAGAAAAATACCCTAAAACCCCCATCCCATCACCAAACAATAATCAATCTGTGGCAGAGAACTGCTCCATAGACTGTAGCCCACCAAACCTGGCACGTGAATGAAATAGGTTCCACAGTTGTAGATTTTAAGGAAATAATTTTCAAATGAGTCTGCCACCTGCATACGCTACAGAGAATGTGGATGGGTGCCTATCTCCCATACAACTATCTCCCATGAAAAATAAGTACACCTTCAACGTTTTTAGTTTAAGGTATACAGCTAAGGAAACATTGGCTCTTCCTTTCTGGTAGCCAAAAGCATTTCTGGCTACTGCTGCTGGATTCTGGGTCATGACAACGATGAAACAGATGTCCATCTTAGCTGTATTCAAGTCACCCCTTGTATGGGGCTGTTGAGTCACAGCCTGAAACTCTGACTGAGTTCTGATTGCTCACCCGAGGTGAGCAATAAGTCAACCACAGGAGCACAGGTGAAGGCAATTCACCTGTGCTGCAGGAAGGGGTGGAGCCTGGCTCCACCTCTCCTAGACCCATTTAAGAGCTGACTGCCAGGGGAAGGATTTCTTCTAGAGGTCTAGTCCACTACAGTTTCCTATGTGAGCACAGGATAAGGTGAGTGTCCTTTTCTGCTCTAGTATAATAATTATGTAAACTAAGCTCTCAAATATACTATATCATCTGTGTATTCATTGATTGTACACCCCTAAACATTCAGTGTTTTTCAAAAGCCACTAAGCATCAACTCAAATTGATAAATTGTTCTAATCAATTCTTCTAACTAATTCTCAATTTACAACCAGCAATGGATGATGACTGCTGACTGTAGGCAAGAAATAGCGCTGTGTTTCTCAGAAATTCAAGAAGTTTCATGGAAGTAGAAGAACGTCTTTGAAACACTAAAGATTTTGGACGTTACTAACTCAACAAGCAAGGAAGCAGATTATCATGACTAATAGTTCAGTGGATTTTCCATCTTAATAAAAAATGTTTTTGTGGGTTAAGACCTCATTTTTTCTGCCAAGTTAAAGGCTAGTTTTTAAAAATGATTAGTCTTCTTTTTTTATCCCTGATGGTACAATTCAGATTTCCAATAGGCTTGAGACAGTTAGGATCTGACAGCTTGGTTAAGACCTGCCATTAGTTTGAATATACACATGAACAGTTTACTGTTGTTGAGGGATTGTAGTCTCACAAGTAATAATTCATCCAGTCATCAATCTTTCGTTCTCTCTTTTTTTTTTTTTTTTCAGTCTGGCTACCCTCTATAACTTGGCATTCAGTCAATTGCAGACTAAATTATCACAGGGTAGGAAAATACTCGTACCTTATTCCCTGACTTCTCACAGAAGTGTGTGAAGTAGTAACCTGCTCTGTTCTCTAGATAAAGAGACTGCAGCATGTTTTCCATTCTTGATCCCCTTAAGATAACACTGCCAGCAGCACTTTTTCCCTGGACAAAAAAGCATATAGTTATACAACAAGAAATAACAGACTTCCATTATTTCAAGTGTCAGTACATTGCAATGGAGGGCTGTGCAGAGTGTTCAGTTAGTATCTTCATCCAAGAAATCAGACTCCATTTTCTATTACATATGCAATATATCATAGCTCTCCATAGATTTTTACCCAAAAATATTTATGTCTCATGGAATAAATCTGATTACTTAAGGTGTGCTGAGTAACCAAATGATTATAGTATCCTTTAGAAAGTTCTCTGAAACAGGAAAAGAAATGAGGCCATAATTCTGTTGTGACCTATTTAGCACTGAATTCAGAGAATTCCAGTAGTACTAAGCCATAACACTTAGGTGTAAAAAGCTGTCTCAGTTCAGGCAATAGTGTTTTGTACTAGTAGAAGTTGACAAGTGATATTTCAGATCCAGCCTACCATAGAATGAAAGATACATCTGTTGCAGTTAGGCCACAGACTTCATGAACAAAACCATCAATATTTTAGGGGACAGGAAATCCATGCCCTTTACTGCAGGTAGCTGCAAGAGCATATGAGGAGGAATGCATCAATTTTCCCAAGGCTCACAGAGAAGCCAGAGGAGGTTACAAACTAGTACGTTAAATTCTGATGCTTATGAAAGAAACTTTGGCTGGCCTGACAACTCTGATGGAAAAGGTGGAAGTAGATGAGTGTTGTGATTGACAACCAGCTTCTTTCCAAGCAGTAACAGGGATGGAGAAGGGTGGGAGGAAGCAAAGCTTCAGAAGCAGAGCAGGAAGATCCTACTCCCCAGCAGGAATTAAAATGATGGATCCCCACATTACACTGTATTGTGTAATAAATCCCCTTTTTACATACATCCCCTTTTTACACTGTATTTGTAATAACAAATTTTGGGGTCCTGACTGTAGGTTCTGATCTAGACCTGTGGGTGCAAATTGTTAATATTTCACTTCCTTCAGCCGGAAAGAAACCATGCGTAACAAAGGTGTATGACATCTAATAGTTCATCATGTGAACAAACATTTCTTGAATATAAGTTTCTAACTGTAAATGTCCCTAACTGCAAATATAAGATTTTTCTTCTGTCACAATTAACAGTGAAATAAAAAAGATTGCAATGAGGTAACAAGCAAAGCATGATTTTGATGTGAAAAACAAATAATTGTGTCCAGCTGATTGACAAACTACATGCATTTCTAAACAGGCCCAGATTTCAGACCTCTTTTTGGTTTTGAGGCCGTGGGTATCAGTACCTGTGTGAAAAAGCAAGCTGTTTTGAGAACAGCTCACATTTAAGTTTTGGATAAGTTTTAAATTGCTAAATCTGGACATCACAAATGCTCAATTTGTCTCCATTTTAATAGTGATTAAGAAAATGTTCTTCTGTGCAATCTGTCCTTCATGAGGCTTATTGGATTGAGGGCTTCCTTAGCAGGCAATAATTCAAAAGACAAGAGAATAAAATACACAAGCAATAAATATGAATTTTACAACTGAAATATTTTCCTCTTATGAATTTTAGTAGGTTAGTAACTTCCTTGGGCAGATTCAATTCTCAGTTACATTGTAAGTCTGATATACTTTCTTGACAATGATTCTACTGAAGCAATTATCCAGTGAGTTTTCCATAGTAGCCTACTGAACACATGGTCACCATGGAAAACATCAACATTTTCTAGTGAAAATAAACTGCTCTATGTGCCTTGGTCTCCCATCAACTATGTGACAGATGCCACACACAAAACACTAACATTCTAATTACACCTCTGCAAAAGGCGTTGACATTCACATAATCAAACTAATTTCCTCCCACCATTGCCTACATCTCCTTTAATACTACAGAATACAATATTTTAACCCATAATTCAAGACAACTAAAATTTAAGTACTACTTACGGGGAGCAACTCAGCATAGGTGTACCTTCTATGAGCCAAGTGTTTCGTTTCTGCAGTTTCATCCAAAGCCAAGCAATGGATTGTGTCCCTGCTCACTGACTCTGGCCTGAATCCACAAACAAATAAAAAATTCCATATTTATTTACTAAAAAACTAGGATTTCCTGTGAATTAAACAACTAAGAGGGGTTGTTAGACAGGTAGAATGACATACGAGACAGCAGAGGAAAAGTACATGAGTTCCAATTTATAATGAATATACAGCATGTAGAAGAACACCTTTTTTATGTAACTCTGTGGAAATCACTAACACAGTGCATCTTTGAGATTAAGTGCTTAAGGTGTGTTAAAAGAATATAAACATACATAGAGAGAATATCAGTGCTTAAACAGGAGAGAAAAAAAATCTCATATTTAGAAAAATTAAGCCTTTTATGTCATGGAATAAACAAAAGAACTATCAGTCAGGAAGAAAATCTCCATGCAAGCAATCTATATCATAACTATGCATCACTAAGCAGATGATTGTAATATATTTCATGACAATTGTAGAATCTAACAGCCTCTGATAAAGATTTTGCGTATACTGGTGTCGAGAAAGACATACAAAGATTCTATGCTTACCAATTTCTACTGCTGACAAAGTCATTCCTTTGGGAGCTTTGTCTTGATGACAAGGCAGATGATAATCTTGATGAACCCTTCAAAGAGAAATCCAGTTGTCTAATTTCAATAAAGCTATTGTTGTGCTAGTCTTACTTTTATGAAAGTAAGATAGAAGAAAATAGAGCAATTCAAGTTATTTTTTCATCCTGGAGTTTTCTTAACATGTTCTCATTAACTACTCAAAAACATTAAAGGTTTTTCAGTGTCATTGTTCCTTATCAGTCACACTATGTAAATCTGGAAATGGCAAAATAATTTGCTGAATATCTTTCAAGATTTTTCAACATGGCTTTATGTCCATTCTAGCTTAGAAATTACAATTTTAGCAAGCAGAAATATGTTACATGCACTTTGCATGGAATTACAGAGAGATTACAGAATTACAGAAAAGTACGCTTTGTGAATCTCTGTGAGCATAGATACAATCTCAGAACAAGAGAGAAAGAGGGCATCCTGCCACACCGTCACCAATTCATTATGAACAAAATCATTCTATGACTTTTTGGAGATACCAGTTGCATTCAGAGTGCCCTCAGAAATTCAGCCTTCAGTTACTTCTCTTTCTAAGCTTTTACAAGCACAATGGAGGTGGAAGATTCAGAAGTCCACATTTCCCACAGCAAAAAAGAAAGAAAAGAAAGAAAAGAAAGAAAAGAAAGAAAAGAAAGAAAAGAAAGAAAAGAAAGAAAAGAAAGAAAAGAAAGAA